>NW_026714036.1:0-23987 GCF_029784015.1 Lycium ferocissimum | reverse complement strand
TTCAACATAATTTCACTACACATTAAGCATACATACGGCCACCTACTTGCATTCACTTCCACCATACAAACTTCCATATTTCTATACTTTCAACTCATTTGCATACACCACAACACAAACTAACCTTCAAAACATAATTAGAGGAGGTGAATTCTTACCTTGTTCTTCAAAACTTCTTCACTTCCTCAAGTTGTCCAAGCGACAAAGTCGAGGCTTATTCTTCCAAACCAACGATGCCACGTTGAAAAGGGACCTTGAATTGTATGATTGTCACAAGAAAACAACTTGGAAATCAAGATGGAAAGACTTGGAATTTTTTTTCTCTTCTTTCTCCTATTCTCTACGAGGCCTTTTTTTTGTTTTTTTGCTCTTGATTTTCTTTGTTGTTTCTTGAATTCTCTTGAATCTTGATCTCTCTTATAATAATTTAGTTGGTCACATGACATAGCACATGACCAACTCCATGGGTCTAGCTGCTATGCATGGCCGGCCACCCTCCTAGTTTTGGGCCTCCATTTCATTTTTTTTTTTTTAGCCATTTTCCTTAGCCCATACTTTGGTAATTCATGAAACCTCCTTTCAAATTTCCAATTTTGCCCTTAGACTTTTTCAATATTTCCACATCTAAATTTTCCATAACCAACTTATGAACCAAACAAGATCAATACATTACATTGTCCTTAACTTGTCTCGAAAATCCCGAGATTCCCGAAGGTGAAAAATACGGGTTATAACACTTATGATCTGTATAAATATCAACATGTACACCATACAAGTAATGTCTCCAAATCTTCAATGCATGAATAACTGCTGCTAATTCAATATCATGGGTCGGGTAATTCTTCTCATGTTTTCGCAGTTGCCTGGAAGCATAGGCTATAACCTTTCCATGCTGCATTAATACACAGCCTAACCCAACGCCGGAGGCATCATAATAAACAACATAGCCTTTTGATCCTTCTGGAAGTGTCAGGACTGGAGCCGAAGTCAATCTATCTTTCAATTCCTGGAAGCTGCGCTCACAAGCATCGGTCCATTGAAATTTTGATAATTTCTGAGTTAGCTTCATCAATGGTGCAGAAATAGAATAGAATCTTTCCACAAACCTTCTATAATAACTTGCTAATCCCAAAAAGCTACGGACCTCTGTAGGTGTCGTAGGCCTCGGCCAAGTCTTCACAACCTCAATCTTTTGAGCATCAACCCGAATGCTGTCAGCTGAGATAATATGGCCCAGAAAAGTTACAGAATTTAACCAGAACTCACATTTTGAAAATTTAATATACAATTCACAAGTCCGAAGAATTCCAAGGACCGTACGTAGATAATCCGCGTACTCTGCTTCTGACCGAGAATATACTATAATATCATCAATAAACACGATAACAAATAGATCTCAAAAAGGCCTGAATACATTATTCGTCAAATTCATAAACACTGCTGGAGCGCTAGTCAACCCAAATGACATCAACCGAAATTCATAATGATCATATCTAGTTCTGAAAGCCATTTTCGGAATGTCTTACTCCTTGACCCTTACTTGGTGATACCCCGATCTCAGATCAACCTTTGAAAACCTCTTGGCACCTTGCAATTGATCGAACAAATCGTCGATTCTCGGAAGTGGATATTTATTCTTGATTGTCACTTTGTTCAACTGTCTATAATCAATGCACATTCCTAGGGAGCCGTCCTTCTTTCTTACAAACAAGACAGGTGCTCCCCATGGTGATGAACTAGGCCTAATAAATCCCTTCTCAATTAAATCTTTCAATTGTGCCTTTAGCTCTTTCAATTCTGCAGGAGCCACTCTGTAAAGAGGAATAGATATAGGCTCGGTGTCCGATAACACATCAATAGTAACATCAATTTTCCGTTCCAGTGGAAGACCTGGAAGTTTATCTGCAAATACATTCAAAAACTCATTTACTACCGGGACGAATTGAAAAGTCAGCGGCTTTGCTTCGGTATCATGAACTCGAACTAGATGATAAATATATCCTTTAGCGATCATCTTCTTTGCCTTAAGGTACGAAATAAACCTACCTCTTGGGGATGCTGTGTTACCCTTCCATTCAAGCATATTTTCGTTCTACAATCCACATTAGCATAACAAGAGGCAAACCAATCCATGCCCATAATCACATCAAAATCCAACATTTCTAGTTCAATCAAATCGGTTGTAGTCTGGCGATCACATACCACAACCACACAATTTTTGTATACTTGTCTAGCTATTACTAGATCTCTAACTGGAGTAGATACCTCGAAGGGTTTAATTGGCTCGTGTTTCACCTCAATACGGCTAGCAATATAAGGAGTGATATAAGACAACGTAGAACCTAGATCAATCAATGCCTAAACATCATGAGAGAATATGGATAGTATACCTGTAACCATATCAGGGGAGGACTCAAGATCCTGTCGTCCGGCTAAAGCATAACACAGGCTGGGGGGCCACGGAACGGATGCTACCCTCTCGCCCCCTACCACGGCCTACCGGAAGCTCGGGAGCCGCCCTACGGGGCACCTGGACGAAGAAGAGCCGGTTCTATCCCGTAGGATGGGCCCCAACCCTGCCACCCATCGAGGGGCAATCACGCATCATATGCCCAACCTGACCATAGGCATAGAAGGCATCTGAGCCTTGGAAACACGGACTTGAATGTAATCTTCACAGCGATTTGCATCGTAGAACCTATGGTCTCCTCTCGACCGGATCTCCTCCAACTCGGGAACCTGAAACTCTCGAGCTCTGACCGTGTCCTGAATAAATGGGGCGATCAAATCTCCTACCCGCAAATCGAGGAGGTACACACAGTCGTAGACCGGCTCCGAATATATGGAATACTATTGCCTTGACTCCCTGCGTACTCGGCTACTGCACCCGGGGCCGATCCGGCCCTCTTCTCGCCTCTCTATCACATACGCTCACCTTTTTGCTGTGCGTTGTCGCTCTTTAAATTTTGGCATGGGCCTGGATACGGGAGATGTCCATCCCCTCCTACAATGAAGCTGTTAAGCAATCTTTGAACAAATGTGGCCCTAAGCCACTCATAAATCGATGTACTCTGTCTCGCATATCGGCTACCATAATCGGAGCATACCGAGCCAATGAATTAAAATGGAGACTATACTCCTGAGCACTCATATTTCCTTGCTTTAGATTCAAGAATTTATTAGCTCTTGCTCAACAAACCTCGGGTGGCAAATAGTGGCGAAGGAAAGCATCTACGAACCCCCGCCAACCGGGGGAAAAAGCATTTTCCTTCTCAAGCTATCCAATTATTATACCATAGAACGGAGACATCCAAAGAATCTATAGGACGCTAACTCCACCGACTCAAGATCGTAAGCATGTATAATCCTCGCCGTCCTCAACATCTCGTCTATAAAACCCCTCGCGGGTTCTTCATAAAATCTATTTTTGACCCGAAAAAACCCGCATTCACCGCGTTCAAACTTCATAAAATATCGATCATTTTCGGCACCCCGTGGAGGAACCGAGCCGAGGCCCTATCATCACCGGGACCGAGACGCAGCGGACTCGTCGCCGGGCCTTCCTATCGCAACCTTACCCTTCGGGCCGTTGCTTTTTCTCTTTAAGCATTGAAACTTTAG
Organism: Lycium ferocissimum; assembly: GCF_029784015.1. Classification (NCBI taxonomy): domain Eukaryota; kingdom Viridiplantae; phylum Streptophyta; class Magnoliopsida; order Solanales; family Solanaceae; genus Lycium; species Lycium ferocissimum. The sequence continues at coordinate 20,366 of NW_026714036.1, read as the reverse complement.
CCTCGGATCATCCGCCGACGATCTATGAAAAAAAGCGGTCATGGGAGGTTATAGGTGTACGCGCTTCCGCAGCACGGGACACAAGGCCCCTTCATACCACTTTTATCACGACCCAACTAGGCGGAGTATGTACCCGAGGCGAGATGGAGCCTCATTATGGGACTCACCCTCCTCTATATGTACCGATGGCTCCCGTTCAACCCGCCTTCCTTCGGCAGTCTTGCCCTTCTGGGCGGCTGTTGCTTTTCTCTTTACCGGCATCGCTGAAACCATAACGCACAATTAGGAAAAAAAAAGGAAATCTTATAACATAGCTCTACCGCACGATCTATGAAGAGGACAAATGGTCATTATTTCGCCCGCATTAGTAGTGCTGCCCGGCCATCTAGGCATGGTATAATCATCATTATATTCCTATCATGAAACATGCATAAGAGCTCGAGTAAGGACTGTAACTCTATCGGAGTGATGCAAGGTCGGGAACCTCCGATTACATTATCGAATAATCGTCACCGCTATAACAACATGAGGTAGTACAACAACAAGAAGTAACGTCAATGAAATCATAAAGAAAGTAGAATTATCAAGCTCATGAAAGCCTCTTTATCATAATCATTGTCGTAGAACATATTTCATCTCTATCTCATAAGGAGCTCTTAAGAACCTTTAACTTTCATCTTCGAGGATGTAAGAAGATCATGGGGATATAGGGGAGAAATCACAATACAAGAGTCATACCTTTGAAAGAAGGGGACTAGCCTTACATACCTTTACGTCTCTCTAATTTTGCCGACTAAACGCTTCCCTCCAAGTTCACGACTCTATATTCAAGAGAATTCGTACTAAGATTAGATAACCGGAAACATACTTAAAGCTAAGCTAAGGCGACTAAGGGTTAACGAAAATTGGGCAGCACTTCCTTTGTTTCTACAACTTTCCCCATATAATATAACAATTCCCAAACGTCAATAACAACATCCATAATATCATCAGCAATAAACTTTGTTAAGCTAGACATTATTTGATTCTCAAAATTCCCTCTCAAGGTCATCCATAACCATGATTGTGACACAACATCATATTCAATCATATATAAAACTTCTTTAACATCCTTGATATCATTCATAACAAGATTACACCCATAACATGTTAAGAACTATCATTCAAGTCAAGTCACTATTCAAGAATATCACTATTTCCATATTTGAACTTTATATTCTACTTTCTTCCTCCATCCAAGTCATTCAACCATTCAATACTCTTATTAGCATAAAATGAATACAAAACTCACCTTTGATTATGCAGGAATGGGCTTTGGATGAAAATGCTTCACTTGTAGAAAACCTAACTTCAACATCAAAGAGATTCTTGGCTTCCCTTAACCCTAGTTAGCATCCTTGCACTTGATTCCACTAATTTTTGGTATTTGATCTTTAATCTCTCTTGAATTTGTGTTAATAAGAGGTATAGAGTGTTCTAAAGGCTTCAAGAAGTGTGGAGGAAATGAGAAATGAAAATAATAACTTTGGGTCTTATATTTATAAAATGGACAAAGCTGCCCGCTTAGATTTATACAGACACTTATACAGTCCGCATAAGTGACCGTATAATACTTCCAATGGTCATCCCTCACTGTGACTGTTATACGGACCATTATACAGACCGTATAAAGTTATACGGATCGTATAATGGGTCGTATAACTCTCCCTCTTTCCGGAAATGCTCTCGTCGATTCGTTTGACCTCCAATCCTTATAGGACCTTCTTAACACTTGTTTAACACTTCATTAGCAATCTAAGGAGAACTATAACTCTTTCTCAAGACATTATTAAATCAACACTAGCTCGGTACTTTGAAAAACCTTTCCAAAACACGACTTATACTTCGCCTACCTCAACGAACTTTCTTCTATTGCCTCAAATGCCTTTGGAAGCTTAATTAGAATTGTTAAGTATCCCTTCTTACTTGTAGGGACATCATATACATCTTACCCTGCATTAGTCTATATACCGCACAATGACATGAAATTTTTTCGAGGTGTAACAGGGTCGACAGGTCGACGGTTCGTCGACTCGCCACCGTCGACCTGCGGAAGGCTCTTAATCTCTCATAGTTTTTCGTTCGGAAAATTTTGAAATAATTGTGACTTGTATGTTATAAGTCAATTTCTTGATTCTAGTTAATATGTTTATGTTGTTCTATGGAAAATTTATTGGGGTAAGACGTCGGAGAAGGCCGAGGGCAAATTTGGAATTTTGGGAATTAGTTTCGGAAATTACAAAATGAGTTTTTAACGAATTGGGCCAAGAAAAATTTGAACAAAAATTGGAGCCCAACCATAGGGGGTGGCCGGCCAAATGGCCTTGGCCCAAACCCATTAAATGGTCACATGCCAACCATGTGACACATCAAGTAAAGGGATATATATGCATGAAAAGGTCTAGAAAATTCAAGAAAAATAAAACAAAGAAGAGGAAGACAAAGAGAAGGAGAAATTCGGCCAAGCCCAAGGAAATTCCACCCCTCCAAATCTTGATCCAAAAATTATTGTTTGGTAATAATCCTACTAATTCAAGGTTCCTTAACAACTTGGTGTAGTTGGTTTGGAAGAAGGAGGACTTGTTTCATCATATTGACAACTTATTTGGGTGAAGAAGATTGAGAAGAAAGGTAAGAATTTATACCTTGTTGTTATGCTATGAAGGTTTGCTTGTGTTGTAGTATGTAGGAATGAGTAGAAATTATAAAAATATGGAAGTTTGCATGATAAGTATGCATGCATGTAGAGGGCCGTGTATGTGTGTCATTGTATAGATAGTGTGAGTTGAATTTTATGTTGCAATTTAGTTATGGATATGGTGTAAATCATATTGGAGATGAAAGTAAAATGAATTTGGTTGAATTGAAAAATATTGAAGTTGGCCGTGAGCCATGGATAGATTGGAGTGGTGATGAATTATGTTGTTTAATATGTTAGTTATGTTGTTGTGATTCTTGTAATGTGAATAAAGGCAAAATGATGTAAGTTCGCCTTGAAATGGAATGTAGGAACCTATGTTGTCTTAGCATGATTTTATGGAATTATGGAAATGAAGTGCTTAAGGTGCAAATTGTGAGTAATGTTGATGAATTGGGAAGATGGAAATGTATTATAAATTTGTATGTTAAAGATTGGAAGAATTGAGTAAGTTGTGGCTTTGGTGGAAAATTGGCATAATTTGTATATCTTGTATATATAGTGTAGAAATGTTATGATATGTCTCCGAATGGTATTGTAATGAACTTGATGAGTAATGAATGTGAAAATATTGGATTTGAATTGGAAATGCGAAGTTGGAATGAGGGTTATGACCTTATGTTGGAAAAATGACCAAATAGGTTATATTGTGTTGTATTGTGATTATTGATATTGTTGTTGGGTTGTTGTTGGTTGATTGAGCCGAGTTGAATCTCGGGGATGTCATCTTTATATAGGGAAATCTTTGCCGAATTTCGGTAGCTAAATATTTAACCAAAGTTGAAATATTAGCTTGCATGAATAGTAACCGGTAAAGATGACCATTTGCAGATTTTCGGCGAAACGGGAATCAAGATTTGACGAGCGCAAGGCATAACGAAGGTATGTGGGGCCTTCCCTATTCTTTCTTGGCATGTTCTGAGCATACTAGGCTTGAAAGCGGACCCGATTGCGCTCCCGCGTCTCATAGTACAAGATTGAAAATAGCGTCAAATTGTTCGGTACAATTGAACCCGTTCCTTCACAACTTATCGTCGAAGTGGTTTGTATGCATGAAACCTTCCCTAATGGACCCGGATTTGTTCCAAACGCTCATAAATGATTTCATAAAGTCTATGATCCATAAATTATGTCCGCCGCCTCGACCTCGACCCGAGGTGGGCCCACGAATCCGAGACCTCTTACTATGATTTTAATTGATTTATTTCGTATAATGTTAAAGAAATCTTTTGATTATGGTACCGTGTCGAACGATGAATATGATGAGTCCACGATATGCTTTGACATGTGTTATGATTCTAGAAACATGATTTGAAGTAAGTAATCTTGCCGTCCCCAAAAGAGCATACATATACATATACGATTATTGTCCGATTTTCTTGAAGCGATATGTCATCTGTTTTGTTCTGTTTGCTTAAGAACAACCATTCTGAATCTCTTGTAAGCCCCATGATATATTTGCTACGTCCGAATAGTCTCAAAAACTCTGATTTGACATAATCCGTCATGGCATTCGAAAGGTACGCATTATGACTATTTATGTGATTCGTTTATTGAGTCTGGACTTATATGCATATGTTTCTGCATTACTCGTTCGTGCAAGTTATGATATGTCTATTCACCGAGCCCGGGCCGGGATATGTTCTCGTGCGGTTTCGTGCACTATTCACCGAGTCCCTCGTACTTGCGGGCGGGACACGTTATTTGTACGATTGTGATGTGATGATACGGGGATGGCGGCCGGATGGCACATGATTATTATCCACCGAGACCCGCAGTACAGGGCCGGGACACGTTATGTATACATAATATATATGTATGAGTCTGACATGCATGATCCTATATTACCGAGTCCCTTAATAAAGGGCCGGGACACGTTATGTGCGTATTTGGCATAAGATGATGTTATATATGATTTCATCTACCGAGTCCCTTATCAGAGGGCCGGGGTACGACACATGTTCATGTGACATTATGTGATTTGTTATGCATTGCTTATCTTTTGGCATTATGTCTCCTGAGGTCTCGGACAAGGTATAGTCTTCGTATTTCGTATTCCGGCTAAAGCTCCGCCCGTTATATTTTTATATTCATGTCCCCGATTATGATTATGCTTCTTCTTCGTTCCGCTTCACATACTCGGTACATTTTCCGTACCGACCCCCGTTCTTCTTCGGGGGGTGTGTTACATGCCCACGGTACGGACGCACGCGAGATACACCACCGGCTTAGGATACCGGTTCTCGCTATTGGAGAGTGCTCCATTTGACCGGAGCCGATATTTTTGGTATATGTCTTCTCGTTGTTCGTTTGCTTTGTACATATGCTTATTGGGTACGGCGGGGCCCCGTCCCGTCTTCGATTCTCGATCCGTATGTTAGAGGCCCGTAGACATAAAGAGTGGGTTATGGTCCTATCTCACGGTCTATGTATGTATTATGTGTTTGGGCGGTTATCCACCGCGGCACCCCTTGCCGCTCGCCTATACATGTGTATATGAATATGTTGGCCCCGTGCGGCCTTTGCCGGTATTTTCTGAGTGCAGGTTAATTTTTGGTTAGTACGAAAAACAGAGGAAACTCTGCCCAAATTTTTTTCCTAAATATGTAAGTTACCGTTTTGGCTTCTGGTACGTAAGGGTGCCCAGTTCGGGCGCTAGTCGCGGCCTACGGGGCTGGGTCGTGACAAAAGTGGTATCAGAGCAGTCTGTCCTCGGAATGTCTACGGGCCGTGTCTAGTAGAGTCTTGTTTATCGGTGTGTTGTGCACCACATCTATAAACAGGAGGCTACAGGACATTTAGGATGTTATCCTTTCTTTGACTCTTAGATCGTGCGTTAGAGCTATGTTATTAAGGTGTTTTCCCTTCTGACAGAATATTGTGTTTTTCAGAGATGCCCCCAAAGAAGACGACGGCTGCCCAGAAGGGCAAGGCGAAGGCAGATGAGACTAGTCGGGCACCGAGAGTTACCCGGGCTCGTGCTCAGACTACGCCCGGTATTGTACTTCGGTCGGAGGGTTCCGCTACTCCGCCACCGGACGAGGCTAGAGCGAGCCCCTCGGCGGCTCCGGCGCCCGCTCCTCGGCTCGGGGCGGAGGACGGGGACGTTGAGGGAGCGATGCGGCCGCCGACGACGATAGTGGGGGCGGGCGCTCGCGGACGCGGGCGGCGAGGTGGTGATGATGATGGCGGCGTGATAGCCCGAGGGTTCGCGAGTTCCCCGACATGTGGTCCCCCGGAGTTTTTCGGGTCTAAGCCCGACGAGGACCCTCATGATTTCATTCGGGGGATGAGGCGTGTATTGGGACTGGTCAGGGCTTCAGAGACCGAGTCCGTCGAGTTAGCCTCGCACCGGTTACATGATGTTGCGGCCCATTGGTACGAGTCCCGGGAGCCGTCCCGAGGCGAGGGTGCTCCCCGCCTACTTGGGACGAGTTTACGGCTGCCTTCCTCCGCCACTTTTTACCACCGGAGCTGCGGCGGGCGAGAGTTGATCGGTTTTTGCAGTTAAAGCAGAGGGGCAGGAGTATTCGCGAGTATAATTTGGAGTTCGACTCTCTGGCCCGCTATGCGCCGACGATTGTAGCTGATATGGAGGATAGGATGCACCGATATGTTATGGGATTGGACCCCTATCTGGTTGACTGTTGTATGGCGATGGCGGCACAGACCGGTATGGACATTGCCCGGCTACAGGCCTACGCGCAGGGCGTGGAGGATCGCCATAAGGAGGATCAGTCCGGTAGGGAGTATGACAGGAGACGGCCCAAGAGGGCCAGATCTGAGGGGTATTCGGGGATCCCAGAGGCGGACGGTCTCAGCGGCAGCCTGGTAGATTTCTTCCTCCGTCGGACCGCGGTACACAGTTCGTTGGTAGACATTTTGATGGCGCAGGTCCGTCTGGAGTAGGCCAGAGTTCTAGGGCCTTAGACTCGCAGCGGAGTACGGGGTTCAGTCAGTCGAGGTTATCTTTGCCCCAGTGCCCTCAGTGTGGCAGGCATCATCCGGGAGAGTGCCGTCTCGCCACCGGCGCTTGTTTTTCGTGCGGCCGTCAGGGCCACATTATGAGGGAGTGCCCATACAGAGGCGGTTCAGGTTCAGCCCAGCCTACTCGGTCAGATGCCGGCTCGTTTTCTCCTTCAGTAGCCATGCGCCCCACGGGGCGAGATATGCCGGCACCGGTGAGGCGCGGCAGGGGTCGGAGCGGAGCACCCAGTTCTAGCGGTCCTTCGAACCGCGTATATGCTTTGACCAGCCGGCAGGACCCGGAAGCGTCCCCAGATGCAGATCCAGGTATATTATCAACCTTTTCTTGAAAAGTACGTGCATTGATTGATCTATATTTCATTATGGTACGTGATTTTCTTTTCTGGGTGCTAGTCTCAAATTACAAAAATCATCTGAGACAGCTATATGTATATATGTACGGACGGAAATAGACATTAAGGATCCAGGAGGGCAATATGATAACTGTATAGTCTAGACCGGGGTGGGGCCCGCTACGAAAATTTTTCTGAAAAATTTTATTAAGGCCCCGACCTGCCCTAAATTACGTGACAAGGGTCGTGTGGGGTAGATGACACAGTTATATTAGCAATAATGTATCAAAATGTGCGAAAGTTCTGAAGTTAAGCGTGCTAAGATCAGAGCAATCTTGGGATGGGTGACCCCCCTGGGAAGTATACCTAACCTTCGCAAATACTTCTATAAGAGACAATTGGAAATGTAGGGGTAACCTAAAGGAAATTGGAATACGTGGAGAGACGGGAAATAGATATGTGGCAACGACACCCTTACGACAAGACCCCGAATAGAGTAAGTAATGAAACGGGACAAGGAAATTTCTGTAAGCCTTTGAAGCATTAATAAAGACAGTCTGACTCCGTTCGCGATTCCGTATGACATATCCCCGTGCCTTGTTTTCGATGAAGTTTTGACTATTATACCCTTATGCTTCTGAATCTGGTCACGTTTCTGTTTAATGTACCTCTGTATGTCCGACTCTGACTACAAATTTGTCTGCTACATTTCTGTACGATTGACTCTGATTATCGTTCTGTCTGATATGTTTCTATACGTCTGACTCTGATCATAAATCTGACTGACATGCCTTTACACGTCTGAATCTGACTATGAATCTATTCGATATGGTTCAGAATATCTGACTCTGATAATGAATCCATTTGATATGACATCGGAATATGATTCTATCTGTTATATTTCTATCCTCCTGATTCTGGGAAAAGATTTCGTTTGACATCCGTTTGGTCCTTTGGTTCGGATAATGATTCTGTTGCCATATGTTCCATTCAAGATTATGCGGACATTGGAATAATAAGGATTCTATACAGTCCTAATATGGTAATATCGGAGAAGGATGATAGAAGGAATGGGAAAAATGGAACCTCTTGCAAGTACTTTGATCAAGTGCGAGTATGTAATTGATAAAAGAACCTCCCCGACTTACCCTGATCTGCTACGAGGTTGATTTAACATTCGAGGACGAATGTTCTAAAGGGGGGGAGGATGTTACATCCGGCATTTTCGCATGTTCGGAAAATTTTGAAATAATTGTGACTTGTATGTTATAAGTCAATTTCTTGATTCTAGTTAATATGTTTATGTTGTTCTATGGAAAATTTATTGGGGTAAGACGTCGGAGAAGGCCGAGGGCAAATTTGGAATTTTGGGAATTAGTTTCGGAAATTACAAAATGAGTTTTTAACGAATTGGGCCAAGAAAAATTTGAACAAAAATTGGAGCCCAACCATAGGGGGTGGCCGGCCAAATGGCCTTGGCCCAAACCCATTAAATGGTCACATGCCAACCATGTGACACATCAAGTAAAGGGATATATATGCATGAAAAGGTCTAGAAAATTCAAGAAAAATAAAACAAAGAAGAGGAAGACAAAGAGAAGGAGAAATTCGGCCAAGCCCAAGGAAATTCCACCCCTCCAAATCTTGATCCAAAAATTATTGTTTGGTAATAATCCTACTAATTCAAGGTTCCTTAACAACTTGGTGTAGTTGGTTTGGAAGAAGGAGGACTTGTTTCATCATATTGACAACTTATTTGGGTGAAGAAGATTGAGAAGAAAGGTAAGAATTTATACCTTGTTGTTATGCTATGAAGGTTTGCTTGTGTTGTAGTATGTAGGAATGAGTAGAAATTATAAAAATATGGAAGTTTGCATGATAAGTATGCATGCATGTAGAGGGCCGTGTATGTGTGTCATTGTATAGATAGTGTGAGTTGAATTTTATGTTGCAATTTAGTTATGGATATGGTGTAAATCATATTGGAGATGAAAGTAAAATGAATTTGGTTGAATTGAAAAATATTGAAGTTGGCCGTGAGCCATGGATAGATTGGAGTGGTGATGAATTATGTTGTTTAATATGTTAGTTATGTTGTTGTGATTCTTGTAATGTGAATAAAGGCAAAATGATGTAAGTTCGCCTTGAAATGGAATGTAGGAACCTATGTTGTCTTAGCATGATTTTATGGAATTATGGAAATGAAGTGCTTAAGGTGCAAATTGTGAGTAATGTTGATGAATTGGGAAGATGGAAATGTATTATAAATTTGTATGTTAAAGATTGGAAGAATTGAGTAAGTTGTGGCTTTGGTGGAAAATTGGCATAATTTGTATATCTTGTATATATAGTGTAGAAATGTTATGATATGTCTCCGAATGGTATTGTAATGAACTTGATGAGTAATGAATGTGAAAATATTGGATTTGAATTGGAAATGCGAAGTTGGAATGAGGGTTATGACCTTATGTTGGAAAAATGACCAAATAGGTTATATTGTGTTGTATTGTGATTATTGATATTGTTGTTGGGTTGTTGTTGGTTGATTGAGCCGAGTTGAATCTCGGGGATGTCATCTTTATAGGGGAAATGCTGCCGAAATTTCGGTAGCTAAATATTTAACCAAAGTTGAAATATTAGCTTGCATGAATAGTAACTGGTAAAGATGACCATTTGCAGATTTTCGGCGAAACGGGAATCAAGATTTGACGAGCGCAAGGCATAACGAAGGTATGTGGGGCCTTCCCTATTCTTTCTTGGCATGTTCTGAGCATACTAGGCTTGAAAGCGGACCCTGATTGCGCTCCTGCGTCTCATAGTACAAGATTGAAAATAGCGTCAAATTGTTCAGTACAATTGAACCTGTTCCTTCACAACTTATCGTCGAAGTGGTTTGTATGCATGAAACCTTCCCTAATGGACCCGGACTGTTCCAAACGCTCATAACTGATTTCATAAAGTCTATGATCCATAAATTATGTCCGCCGCCTCGACCTGACCCGAGGTGGGCCCACAGAATCCGAGACCTCTTACTATGATTTTAATTGATTTATTTCTGTATAATGTTAAAGAAATCTTTTGATTATGGTACCGTGTCGAACGATGAATATGATGAGTCCACGATATGCTTTGACATGTGTTATGATTCTAGAAACATGATTTGAAGTAAGTAATCTTGCCGTCCCCAAAAGAGCATACATATACATATACGATTATTGTCCGATTTTCTTGAAGCGATATGTCATCTGTTTTGTTCTGTTTGCTTAAGAACAACCATTCGAATCTCTTGTAAGCCCCATGATATATTTGCTACGTCCGAATAGTCTCAAAAACTCTGATTTGACATAATCCGTCATGGCATTCGAAAGGTACGCATTATGACTATTTATGTGATTCGTTTATTGAGTCTGGACTTATATGCATATGTTTCGCATTACTCGTTCGTGCAAGTTATGATATGTCTATTCACCGAGCCCGGGCCAGATATGTTCTCGTGCGGTTTCGTGCACTATTCACCGAGTCCCTCGTACTTGCGGGCCGGACACGTTATTTGTACGATTGTGATGTGATGATACGGGGATGGCGGCCGTGATGGCACATGATTATTATCCACCGAGACCCGCGACAGGTACGGACACGTTATGTATACATAATATATATGTATGAGTCTGACATGCATGATCCTATATTACCGAGTCCCTTAATAAAGGGCCGGGACACGTTATGTGCGTATTTGGCATAAGATGATGTTATATATGATTTCATCTACCGAGTCCCTTATCAGAGGGCCGGGGTACGACACATGTTCATGTGACATTATGTGATTTGTTATGCATTGCTTATCTTTTGGCATTATGTCTCCTGAGGTCTCGACAAGGTATAGTCTTCGTATTTCGTATTCCGGCTAAAGCTCCGCCCGTTATATTTTTATATTCATGTCCCCGATTATGATTATGCTTCTTACTATCGTTCCGCTTCACATACTCGGTACATTTTCCGTACCGACCCCCTCGTTCTTCGGGGGCCGTGTTACATGCCCACAGTACGTACGCACTCGAGATACACCACCGCTTTAGGATACCGGTTCTCGCTTTGGAGAGTGCTCCATTTGACCCGGAGCCGATATTTTTGGTATATGTCTTCTCGTTGTTCGTTTGCTTTGTACATATGCTTATTGGGCACGGCGGGGCCCCCCGTCCCGTCTTCTCGATTCTCGATCCGTATGTTAGAGGCCCGTAGACATAAAGAGTGGGTTATGGTCCTATCCGTACGAAAAACCTATGTATGTATTATGTGTTTGGGCGGTTATCCACCGCGGCGGCCTTGTCATCCAAACTCGCCCCAAATATACGTGTATATGAATATGTTGGCCCCGTGCGGCCTTTGCCGGTATTTTCGAGTGCGATAAGGTTAATTTTTGGTTAGTACGAAAAAGTTATTAATTAATCATAATGAGGAAACTCGCCCAAATTTTTCCTAAATATATAAGTTATTAATTAATCTAATTTAAAAACACCCTCCAAATCTCCCAAATATTTCAAATTTCCCCCAACCTCCAACTATCAAAATTTTGAATTTTGTTGGCAATATGTCATAAACATAAAAGTGAAGATATTGCGGTTCTAGTAGTAGATTTTTCTTGAATGTTTTGGTTTACGGATGATTGGAGATTACATCGTTAAGTTTTAGTAGTTGACGAAAGGTATGTTATTATGATTTCGTTATAAACAGGGAAGATTCCAATTTTTTTTTAAAGAAGTCTAATTTAAAGACTTAGGCATATGTCAATAAGCCTAACTGTAGTATGATTTTTCTTGAATGTAGCTTTACAAGCTCGGGAGATTACACGTTAAGTAGTAGAAGACTGAAAAGGTATGTTAAGGTTGTTCCATCTTTTTTTGGCATGTTTCCATATATGGTAAGAGCGTGATAAACCTTATGACTCGAGATTTGTCAAAATAGAGCTTGTCATATTGTTGTCTAGTTTCTGAGTGTTATGTTATTCTTTCTGAGGGGCCACATCCCCTCCCTATGTCCTTGAGTTGTAGAGAGACAAAAGAGACATGTTACAGTATCAGTGTTTTTCATCATATACATGATGTACTGCATGATATATATATATATATATATTTGGATTGGCCACTTGGTCAGTGAGATATTTTCACTTTGCCTGGCCTACGGGTCAGTGAGACAGGTAAGCCTCGCCTACCGGTCAATGAGACAGATATGCCTGGCCTACGGGTCAGTGAGACATATTGCCTGGCCGACGGGTCAGTAAGACATATTGCCTGGCCACTTGGTCAGTGAGATTTTACAGTTGCCTAGCCACTTGGTCAGTAAGATATATAATAGTATTATATTGCGTTTCATATGAGACAGGTCAGGTGAGATATTCAGGGCATTCTTTGGCCTCCAGATTGTATCATTTCCAGATCAATTTCAGTTATTGTTGCCTTACATACTCGGTACATTATTTTGTACTAACGTGCCTTTTACGGGGGACGCTGCATTCATGCCTGCAGGTACAGATCGACGTATTGATAGACTTCCCTAATAGGCAGGATTGGACATCAGCTGATTGTGATGCCGGTGACTAGAAAGGTTGTAGCTAACCGAATAAGTGATACGACAGATGGTGAAAGGAGCAGTAGGCACACCCGACAGTTAAGGCCCAGCCTGAAGGCCAGGATGAGACCCTATCTCAGCCATCATCGATGACTCCACCACTTGAGGAGCTCTCAAGGGAGACAGTACCTCCTCCCGCACCGATAGACCAGGATCTTAGAAGGGCGGTGCACTTATTGACCCAGATTGTGACAACACAGATACAGCCGAGAGCACCTGCGTGAACAAAGGACCACTGATGGGTCCCACAGTTCGAGGGTTGGCAAGTTTTTAGCACTTGACTCTCCAGAGCACTCAGGGGTTAAGCGGGATGAGGATCCGCAGAACTTCGTTGATAAGCTTAAGCGTATTTTCAGGGTCATGCATGATACTGAGACTGAGGCAAAGAGAGCTAGCGGCTTTTCGGCTTTGTGACATAGCGGTCTTATGGTACGACAGGTGGGAGCATGCTAGAGGTCCTGAGGCACCTCCAGCGCGTTGGTCAGAGTTTTCAGAGGACTTTCTTGATCACTATTTACTGCTAGATATACGAGAGGCGAGGGTAGATCAGTTCTTGACTGTTCAGCAAGGTAGCTCCAGCGTTCGTGACTATTGCCTCTGATTTGATTCCTTGGCCAGATATGCTCCATCCTTCTTTGATTCAGCGAGGGCCAGGATTTATAGGTTCATATCGAGTTTGCACTCCGATTATGTCGAGGTTTGTACCACTGCAGCGGTGAGTGATAATATGGACCTTGCTCGTATCCAGGCATTCGCACAGAACTGCGAGGATCATAGATGTCAGCGGCGGGTGACTGAAAGTATGGAAAGGGACTATCATAAGAGGGCTAGGACTACTGGTCAGCAGGGTAAAAGTAGGGAGAGTTTCAGACCCCAACACCAGGGTAAACCATTTAGGCCACCATCGCCCCGGGCCTCGTGGGGTCAGATCGGGGTATTATATTCCATCTGGACCAGGTGAGAGTTTTTGTATATCCGGGTCATGGCAGCAGAGGGGTCCGGGGTAGGGTAGATCACTACCACAGCAGTGTGGTAATTGTGGCAGAGTGCACTATGGGCGATGTCAGTATGGATCAAGATCTTGTTATACATGTGGCAGCCTAGATCATTTCAAGAGGGACTACCTACAGGAGAGACCTACTGTTATGGCGCAGTCAACGAGTTCTATAGCAGGGTCATCCGCGTCTGTGCGTCCTCCTGAGCAGTGCCCCGCCTTTAGCGAGGGTGCAGAGAGGTGGAGGAGGAGCTTTGTGTGCAGGCGGTGCTTAGAACCACATTTATGCTTTGGTAGGTCGTCAGGACTTGAAGTCCTCACTAGACGTGGTGACAGGTACGTTGACTGTCTGTTCATATAACATTTATGTGTTGATAGATCTGGGGTCCAATTTGTCCTATGTCACTCCATTTATTGCGGGAAAATTCGGTATAGAGCTAGAATTGTTGAAGGAACTATTTTCTGTGTCTACACCTGTTAGTGATCCTGTTATTACTAGGAAGATTTATCGTGGTTGTTATGTAGTTGTTTGTGGTCGACAGATCATATTAGATCTTATAGAGTTACAGATGGTCGACTATGATGTCATTATGGGAATGGATTGATTAGCTTCTATTTATGCTATTGTGGGGTGTTGGACGAAGACTGTTACATTTCACTTCCCGGGGGAAACAGCTTTGGAATGGAAGGGCAATACGGCTTCGCTGAAAGGTAGACTCCTTTCCTATCTCAAGGCGAAGAAGTTGATTTCGAAGGGATGTATCTATCATATAGTTCGAGTCCAGGATACAGAAGCAAAACCGCCAACCCTTCAGTCCATTCCTGTAGTCAATGAGTTCTCAGATATGTTCCCAGATGAGCTTCCAGGCCTCCCACCAGAGCGGGAAATTGACTTCCCTATAGATGTACTACCGGATACTCAGCCGATATCCATCCCTCCTTATAGGATGGCCCCTGCTGAGTTGAAGGATCTATTGGAGAAGGGCTTTATCAGACCTAGTACGTCACCATTGGGAGCCCCAGTATTGTTCGTAAGAAAGAAGGACGGTTCGCTACGGATGTGTATAGACAATAGATAGTTGAATAAGGTGACGATTAAGAATAAGTACCCACTTCCGAGGATAGATGATTTATTTTATCAACTGCAGGGTGCTCGATATTTCTCGAAGATAGACTTGAGATCAGACTATCACCAGGTCAGGATCAGAGGGAAAGACATTCCAAAGACAGTATTTAGGACTAGATATGGTCATTTCGAGTTCCTTGTTATGTCTTTCGGGTTGACTAATGCTCCAATGGGTATTCATGGACCTAATGAACGGTGTGTTTAAACCTTTCTTGGACCTGTTTGTGATTGTGTTTATAGACGGTATTCTGGTTTATTCTCGATCAGAGACTGAGCACGCGGACCATTTGCGTGCGGTACTTAGAGTCCTTTAGGACCAGAAGTTGTATGCGAAATTCTCCAAATATGAATTTTGGCTAAACTCTGTGGCTTTTCTAGGGCATATTGTGTCAGATGAGGGCATCAAAGTGGAAACTCAGAAGATAGAGGCTGTGAAGACTTGGCCTCGACCTACGACGCCGACGGAGGTTCATAGTTTCCTGGGTTTAGCAGGGTATTACAGAAGATTTGTAGAGGGCTTCTCTTCTCTTTCTGCCCCGTTGACGAAGTTGACTCAGAAGGCAGCCAAGTTCCAATGGACAGATGCTTGCGAGCGGAGTTTTCAAGAATTGAAGGATAGGTTGACTTCGGCACCAGTTCTAGCACTTCCAGAGGGATCCCAGGGCTATGCTATCTATTGTGACGCTTCGAGGGTCGGATTGGGTTGTGTATTGATGCAGCACGACAAGGTGATTACTTACGCTTCTAGACAGCTCAGGAAGCATGAGAAGAACTACCTAACTCACGACCTAGAGTTAGCAGTCGTGATTCATGCACTTAAAATCTAGAGACATTACTTATGGGGTGTTCATGTGGATACCTATACAGATCATAAGAGTCTTCAGTACATCTTTAAGCAGAAAGAGCTAAACTTGCGGTAGAGGCGGTGGTTAGAATTGCTGAAAGAATATGATGTCGATATTTTGTACCACCCGGGGAAAGTAAATGTGGTAGCAGATGCCCTCAGCCGCAAATCTATAGGTAGCTGGCTCATGAGCTTCTTCAACTAGCCAATTTGGGGGTTAAAGTTGTAGATTCAGGAGATGCCAGATTCAGACTACAGCAACATCATCCTTAGTAGCTGAGGTGAAAAAGCGCCAGTATGAAGACCCTTCATTGACCCGTTACAAGGATACAGCTTCGCAAAAGACGAAATCCCCATTCGGGATTTCTAGAGAGGGAGTCCTCAGTTATCACGGTAGGTTGTGTGTTCCCGATGTTGCGGGTTTACGTCAGAAGATTATGGCGGAGGCTCATTGCTCCCGCTATTCTATCCATCCCGGGTCAACAAAGATGTACCGTGACATCAAAGAGGTTTGTTGGTGGGATGGAATGAAGAAGGATATAGCGGAGTTCGTAACCCAGTGTCCTAATTGTCAACAGGTGAAGATTGAACATCAAAAGCCCGATAGATTATTGCAGGCTATAGAGATCCTGACTTGGAAGTGGGAAGTAGTTAATATGGATTTAATCTCAGGCTTACCCCGTTCTCTGCGTAGGTTTAATTCTATATGGGTAATTGTCGATAGACTGACAAAATCGGCACATTTTCTGCCTGTCAGGACTACTTACTCCGCCGAGGGTTATGTGATATTAAGGAGATAATCCGACTTCATGGTGTTCCTTTGTCAATTATCTCTGACAGGGGTACACAGTTTGCGGCTAACTTTTAGAGATCCTTTCAGGAAGGTTTGGGGACTCAAGTGAATCTTAGCACAGCATTTCACCCCCCACACAGACGGACAGGCTGAGCGTACCATTCAGACCCTTGAAGATATGTTAAGGGCATGTGTGCTAGATTTTTGGTGAAATTGGGATGATCACTTGCCTCTTATACAATAATAGCTAACACTCAGTATTCAAATGGACCTGTAGGAACCTTTATATAGGCGTAAGTGCAGATCACCAATTGGATGGTTTGAAGTGGGAGAGACGAAATTAGTAGGGCCAGACTTAATCCAGCAAGCGGTGGATAAAGTTAAGCTGATTCGAGATCGATTATTAACAGCCCAAAGTTGACAGAAGTCTTACTCGGATAATCGCCGATGAGACTTGGAGTTCCAAGTTAATGACTGGGTATTCCTAAAGGTGTCTTCGATGAAAGGCGTCATGAGATTCAGTAAAAAGGGTAAGCTTAGCCCTCGATATATTGGGCCTTATAGGATTATTCGTAAAGTGGGAAAGGTAGCTTACGAGTTGGATCTACCTTCCAACTTAAAGTCCGTACACCCAGTCTTCCATGTATCCATGCTTCACAAGTGTGTTATAGATCCTTCGAGAGTTGTGCCCATCGATGATGTTCAGGTTACTAAGAAACTATCATATGAAGAGGTTCCCATTGCAATCCTGGATAGACAAGTTCGGAGGCTAAGAACTAAAGAGGTAGCCTCAGTGAAAGTTCTTTGGAGAAATAATAATAGGGAAGAAATGACTTGGGAGGCTGAGGAGGATATGAAGTGTAGGTATCCACATTTGTTTCCATTCCCAGAAGAAGTTCAGATAGAGACGTCATTGTCTCCAGGTGCGTAACGCTTTCCTTCCTATAGTTCCTTGGTCGTGTGGGACCATTATAGTCGTTGTTGTTGTAGCCCTGTGTGGCATTGTATATTTTGGGTTGTTGTGAAAGGATGGTAGTGGTGCAATTACAGGGGAAAACTCTGGTGAAATTTTTGTCGAATTCTAAAGAGTTTAACATTCGAGGACGCATGTTTCTAAGGGGAGAGGAATGTTACAACCTCGTAGTTTGGTACAATGAGATTCGTTAGGTGTTAGCGGTGTAATTGTGAATACTGGAATACCTTCTAGGATATATTAGATTATATGCGCTTACCTTATGATTATGAGAGTTTAAGTTCATATAATAAGCTAAGGAAGGATTGGAGGGCAAGCGGATTAGGGAAATTAAGTTTGTTGAAACTTTGGAGAAAGGATGGGGGACAATTTTGGCCCAACTTAGAGAAAGAATATATTTTAGCATATGAGGAGTAATGAGGTAAAGCAAAAGCCTAAATTGAGGTTCAGGAAGTCTAGTTTTCAATGCAATAAACCGCGCATCAATCTGACATCGGAATCAAACGTTATAGGCGTTTTAGGACAGACTGCCAGGGCAGGGAATAACCCTGTGCGAACGCACCTCGGGGTGGCGCGAACGCGCAGAGGAGCAGGCAGCAAATCATCGCGAACGCGCCCCAAGGTGGCGCGAACACGTTGAGTAAATTCTAGGTCGGTGCAACCCAGCTCTAGAACATTATAAAAGGGGGCTCACTCCCTTATTTGTCATCCTAACACCCCTCCAAACCTCCTAAATATTCTGGAAATTTCCCTCAACCTCCAACCATTAAATTTTAGCCAGAATCAAGTATAATCCGTGGATTCTGGTCCCGATAGCATATAGTTGCGATTATAAAATTGTATTGCGGCGAGTCTTAGTTTGAATTCAAGGTGGAAAGTGAAGATATTATGGTTCTAGTGGAGGTAAGGTATGAATCTTCCTTTATTGATATTATTTAGGTGTATTTACAGAGATAAAGTTATTAATTAATCGTATAACGGATTTGTGGATTGAGAAATTGGATAAACATCATGTGAGATGTTTTATGGAATATTTTTGTTATAGCCCCCATTTTGTACGTTTGAAAATTTCAAGGTTGCCGCGGAAAGTCAAGGGCGAGACGACTTCCAAAAATTATTTGCACGTGTACGTCGTTATAAAATTATTTTTGACGATTATTAGCATGGAAAATATTTGGAAAGGTCAAGGGTAAAAGAGAAATTTGCAAAATGGCCAATGGAAATAATGTGGAAGGTTAGGGGCAAAATCGTAATATTGAGAAAAGTCGAAGGGCAAAAATGGAAAATTTGGAAAATGGCATTTTGGTAATTTTGTGGAAAGACGAGGGACAAAAC
Organism: Lycium ferocissimum; assembly: GCF_029784015.1. Taxonomy (NCBI): domain Eukaryota; kingdom Viridiplantae; phylum Streptophyta; class Magnoliopsida; order Solanales; family Solanaceae; genus Lycium; species Lycium ferocissimum. The sequence continues at coordinate 1,620 of NW_026714036.1, read as the reverse complement.
GGTAATTTTACAAACTCTAGAAAAATTCAAGAAAGGAGGAAATCAAGAGAATTCTAGAAAAAGGAAAATAAAGAAAAAAAGAAGGGAAATTTCTAGAGAGGGGCATGTGCCCCTCACATGACCCTTAATGTATATATATATATATGTGTGGGTGCTTGTCATCTTTTAATTAAGAGAAGAGAGAAAGAAAGCAAGAAAGAAGTGAAGAAAAGAAAGAAAAAAAGGGCGGCTAAGGGCCGGCAAAACGTGAAACAGCTTCGTTATATCCCGCTTTTTTCCGCATAACCGGAAAATTCGAAATAATTGTGATTTATGAGAAAAGAGGCCATGTTTGAATTTTTCTTAGTAAGTGTGTGGCAATTATGGAGATTTGAATGTGGAAACACCGGAGAAGGCCTAAGGGCAAAATTGGAATTTTGGAAATTTGTTTCGAAATTTTAAGTTATGACTTATGAAGAATTGGGCCAAAAAAAAAAAAAATAGGAATTAAGGCCCAAGTGAGAGCCCAACCGGCCATGAAGGGCTAGGTCCATGCAAATTAATTAATTTTTGCATGTGACTAATAAGTATTTAAGAGAGGATAAGTTCAAGAAACTTCAAGAAAAACAAAGAGCAATCAAGAAAAAGAAGAAGAGGGATTCGGGTTTGAGAGAAAGAAAGAGAGAAAAAGAAGAAAAAATTTGTGGAGCTCTAATCTTTGCCTTAAAAATCTTGTTCTTTTGAATTCATAACAAGTTCAAAGCGCTTTTCAACGTAGCATAATTGGTTTGGCGGAAAAGCTTCGTTTGTGGAAGATTGAAGTTTCAAGAAAGGTAAGATTTTTATGCTCTTGAATTATGAAATGAGTTTATATGTTATTATGTTTGGAATTGGATGAAGATTTTGGAATTATGGGTGTGCATGTGTGTGAGGGGAGTGTGTAGGCCGTGTATGTGTGTGCATGTGAGGCCGTGTGTGTGTGTGATTATATAAGTGATATGTGTTGAATTTTATGTTATATTATGGTTGTGGTTATGATGAAATTCATATTGGAGATGGAAGTTGAATAAATTGGATTGAAGTTGGAAATGTGTATGTTGGCCGAGAGTTATGGAAAGGTTGGGAATAAAAATGAATTGGCTTGCTTGATATTTTAGTTGTGTCGTTATGATTCTTAGAACATTAAGGAAGGTTTGATGGGTTGAGTTAGTATTGATTTGAAAGTATGAAGTTGAAATAAGAATTATGGCATTATGTTGGAAAGTAAGCATATTGTGTTGATTGTTGTTGTTATTGATGTTGTTGTTGGCTTGTTGTTGGTTATTTGAGCCGAGCTAAGTCTCGGGGGTGTGGTATGTATAGGGAAGTGCCGCCGAAATTTCGTAGCCAAGTATAACCCCAAGTTGAAATATTAGTTTGCATGAATAGTAATTGGTAAGAATGACCATTTGCGGTTTTTGGACGAAACGGAACGGAGATTTCGAGGAGCGTAAGGCGTAATCCGGTATGTAAAGCCCTCCCTATCCTTCTTTGGCATGTTCTGAGTCTAATGCTTGACGGCGAGCCTCGATGACATTTCTCGCTTCTCGTAATTCAAGATTGAAAGTGGCGCAAATACGTAAGGTAAGATTGAACCCTTTT
>NW_026714035.1:0-24776 GCF_029784015.1 Lycium ferocissimum | reverse complement strand
AGAACTTCCTCAACTACCGTTGGATCGATTTGTACTGGATCAAGGGTGTAGAGCAAGATCAAGGACTTCGATCATTGAAATTTCAGAATTCAAGTGATAAAATAAGAAAGTAAAGCCTCCCTCTTAATGAATACTAGAGTGCTTCAGGTAAGTTTGTAAAACGTTTGAGCTAACATCGGCGGTGAAATGCAAAATTGGTTGTTAATTATTCGAAAAGAAAGTAAGGGATTATGTACATAATAGATGATTTGTGAGTACATAAGCCCCAAAGTAAGGGGATTGATTGGGGTTTTGTGAAAAGATTTTCAGATGTGATATATGAGACGAGCATTACTGAGTCATATTCTTTTTATGTTAACAAGCTCAGTATGGTTGAGTTGTATGTTATGTGTGCTTTTATATGTAGCTTTATGAGGTATTAGATGCATTTTCTGGGCTGTGTGCAGGTTTGGGATAGTAATGATTATAGAGGAGACTCTGCCAAAATTTCTCGAAACTTAAGGATAACTACTGGATAAGTGTGCGCACTACAGGTGAGATTGTTACGAAAAATAATAGGAGCAAGTAGTTAGAAGTAAAGTGGGAACCAGTTTTGTTATAGACTTTAGCAGATGACCTTAGGTCAGGAAGAGTGAATAGTGAGGTAGTGTGACAAGTGAAGGAGAATAAGATATGAAGGTGCAAAGAGGAAGCAATATGTTTCTTTTGACCAGAAAGTTGAGAAAGAGGAATGCTTATATAATGAGGGGGTCGAGACAAGTTCTTGAGGAAGTTTATACATTAAGAAGAAGTTAATTGATCCTTATATACTTTCGTAAGACCGAGATATGAGATGAACTTGATACATATATATATATGTGTGTTTATATATATATATATATATATACGTCACGACCCAACCCCGTGGGCCTTGACTAGTGCCCGAGTTGGACACTCGTACACGTACCGCGTATGTAGATAAACCGAAACTAAACACAATATGGAAGCTTGCAAAAACAAGTGTGATGTTATCTCGTAACGTCACACATATATATATCAAGATAAACTGTCTCCTGAGGAGTCACAACCAATCAAGCATAACATAATACGCAAGCCGACAAGGCTGCCACTACATACGGGAACATCCCAAAAAAAATACGCAAGCCGACAAGGCTGCCACTACGTACGGGAACATCCCAAAATAAGTCATATTGAGACAGCTGAACAACATCTATATACAACCCACACATATGTCTACAGACCTCTAAGAGTATCGATAGTGAAATATGACGGGACAGGGCCCTGCCGTACCCCTGGATAAACATACACATACATCAAAAGATCCGTACTAAAAGTCTAGGCTCCGAAACAATGGAGCACTCCAAGACAGCTGAGTAGAAGTCCTAAGCTGGAGGATCACCAAATCGAGTATCTGTACCTGCGGGCATGAAACGCAGCCCCCCGAAGAAAGGGGGTCAGTACGGGATATGTACTAAGTATATAAAGCATAAAATACAATAAGGAAGATCATAACTGAAATAAATATTTCAGGAGGCAAGTATGACAATCAAGGAATCACTGTACCTGTGCCTTATGAAATGAAAATCATGCATGGCTATATCATATACCATATCCAGCCCATTATGGAATCGGTGAATAAGTCGTATACATGTAGACCATGCCCGGCCCATCATGGGACTCGGTGCCATCATCACATCACCATATCATCATATCATCATATATATACCGTACCCGGCCCTTTAGTAAGGGACTCGGTGAACAATGCAGTGAAACTGTGCACGAAAACATACCCGCCCCAGGACTCGGTGAAAGATATAATAATAGCATGCACGAGCAGAGTAGTGAGTAACTATATGCAAACTAAATCACCATCTGAGACTCAATGGAATATGTAGAATGAACTAACACTCGAGTATCAAAGACAACAGTCATGTCAAGTGTTCTTCGAATGTCACGATAGATTATATCAAAGAAACCTCGAGAATCATAGACACGTATCAAGATAACATGAAATAGCTTATGGAAGTCAAGGACATTATCCATCCTAGTATCTCTAAGAATAGGAGCTTATACATTCGTCGTTTGTTCGTTTCATATAAATCATGCAAAAAGAAAGAAAGGATAGCTTTACATACCTTTAATGCTTATCCGTGATACAATACGTATATGCTACTCGAAGTGTCTCAACCTATATTAAGTTAAGAACTATGGTTAAGCTACGGAAAGGTTCAAAACGTATTCCAACGTTAGTAGCTTATTTCTAGAAAATTGGGCGGCATTTCCCCTATATTCAAGCAAACTATAAAACAACCAAGTCAACATCCATAACCACACGTTCGAGTACTATATAACGACTAACCAAGAAAAGATTCAAGAATACTCCGAACAGCCCGCATAACATTCCAATCAGCCCACACATTACGACATTCAATAAATGTTAACCTAACGACTACGACATTTTCAAGGTTCTCCTAATAACCTATAGCCACCACACCTCATCGAAACGACCTTATAATAGCCCAACAATTACAACAACATAATGCATAACCTTAACTACACTTAATCTTCCAATTCAACAAGAACAACAAGCGCCCCAAAACAGCCCCTAATTAACATAACAATGCCCGATAATCTTACGAACACCTAAGAACATACCAAGCAAACCACATACGCTTCATATACGATATCTTATACGCTTCTTTTATCCAAATTTGTGAATCATATCAGCAACACACGACAACAATATCAATTATTCGTACACGACAACAACATCAATTATTCATGTACAAGTAAACTACCTTAATATCACAACAAGTTCTTAAAACAGCCCACTAAATAAATACAACTTCAACTTTAACCATCAAATTCCTTCACTTCCATCATATAATCCGTGATAACAACAACTATAACACTAATTAAAATTAATCCACCATCACTAAATTAAAACAGCCCCTACACGGCCCCAAACAGCACCTCAACATCAACATACTCAATTCCTTATATCCAATTCACATCTACCAAATTACACAAAGTCCAAACCACCTCTAAAACATGTAAGAGAATTAAATCTTACCTTAACAAGCTTCTGGCTCCTTAACTTTGTCGAAATTTGTGGATTCAACTAACAAACGTCCTTGCCGCCCCCAAGGATTAATTCTCGTTACTATTGATCTTTCAAATGGTTGGAACACCTTGGAAAGTTAACTTTTTTCTATCAACTCATGAGCTTAGCTCATGGACAGCCATGGCCGTGAGCTGCCATGGCTAAGCCTCTCTCTAGCTCTCTAATGTTGAAGATGAAAAATGGAGTGGATGACTATTCAATTAGTCATCAACTAATGTTATATATGCTGCCCATATTGATGACACGTGCCCCACTTATGGCATGGACCAATCAGATTTGGCCATGCTATAGTGGGGTCCATTTTGGGCACTAATGACTTGATTAATATTAATTAATCAATAATCCCCACTTAATAATCTAATCATGGTTAATTAGTCCCTAATCTCCACTAATATTTCTATACCAATTAAAATTTATAAACAATTCGTGCACTAATTAAAATCGGGGTTTAAAAGTCCTTGTTTCATATCTCAAAATAATCTTGTCCTTGAACTTATCTCGATTAGCTTAAAAATATTCCAATGTACAAAAATATGGGATATAACATCCTTCCCCCCTTTAGAAAATTCGTCCTCGAATGTTAAACTAGCCTTATAAGGTCTTATAAAGATTTCGGGGGAATCTCTTTTATTGCTATAACATATAGTCTCATCTACCAATCAATATAATCAAGTGAGAAATTTAGATTACCTGTAGGCATAGGGAACAAGTAAGGATACTTATTCTTCATCTCCTCTTCGGCTTTCCAGGTCATCTCTTCCCTATTATTATTTCGCCACAAGACTTTCGACGAAGCCACATCCTTAGCACGCAACTTTCTCACTTGACGATCAAGTATAGCTATAGGGTTCTCCTCGTAAGACAGCTCCTCCGTTACCTGGACATCATCCACGGGGAATACTCTAGAAAGGTCACCAATACATTTGCGAAGCATCGACACGTGAAAGACTGGATGCACGCTTCCAAATCGATGGTAGGTCCAACTCATAGGCAACCTTGCCTACCCTACGAATAATCCGATAAGGCCCAATATACCTCGCTAAGCTTCCCTCTCTTGCCGAATCTCATTACACATTTCATGGGTGACACCTTTAGAATACCCAATCACCAATCTGAACTCTAAGTGTCGACGTCGATTATCCGCATATGACTTCGTCGACTCTGGGCTGCGAATAACCTTTCCTGAATAAGCTTCACCTTATCAACAGCTTGCTAAATCATATCTAGGCAGATTAACTTAGTCTCACCAACATCGAACCAACCAATAGGTGACCTGCACTTTCTGCCATACAAAGCCTCGTATTTCCAAGGCCATCCGGATACTAGAATGGTAGCTATTATTATAGGCAAACTCGATAAGTGGCAAATGATCGTCCCAGCTACCTATGAAGTAAATAATACAGGCCCGCAACATATCTTCTAGCGTCTGAATAGCATGCTCGGCCTGTCCGTCAGTCTGAGGGTGAAATGCTGTGCTATGACTCACCTGTGTCCCCAATCCCTTCGGGAATGATCTCCGTGGGTTAGCCGTAAACCGAGCTCCTCTCGTCTAAGATAATAGATGGGAACCCCGTGAAGTCTTACTATCTCGCTTGATATATAACCTCACATAGTCCTCACCGAATAAGTAGTCCCGACCGGAAGAAACGGGCTGATTTTGTTAGCCTATCTACAATAACGCATAGAATCATACCTCCGTGGAGTGCGAGATAAGCCTCGTAATGAAGTCCATATTAATTGCTTCCCATTTCCAAGTCGGGATTTCCATCTCTCGTAATAATCCACCGTGCTTCGATGCTCGATCTTAACTCCGTCGGGCAATTCAGCACCGAGCAACGAACTCCGCTATCCCTCTTCATGCCATCCCACCAATACAAACATCTCGAGGTCATGATACATTTTCATTGACCCCGGATGAACAATAACGGCATAGTGTGCCTCTCCCATAACTCCGTTGCCGTAGCCCCGCAACCCTCGGTACACATAATCTACCTCCATATCGTAACACTCCGTCGGTGTAACCTCGAATGGGGTCTTCTCCTTTGAAAGGCCGCATTTCTATACCGTGCCGCAACGGTCCTCGCATCGGCATCGCTTACCTCTTCCATGATAGAGAACTCAACAACTTCTCGAACAGAAACTCCACCATCTCCAGAATCAGCCAAACGGACTCCAAGATTAGCTAGCCGATAAATGTCACGGACTATTTACTTCCTTTCTGGTCGCACGTCCGTCAAACTACCCATAGACTTACGGCTAAGTGTATCTGTTACAACGTTTGCCTTCCCCGATGGTATAGGATATCAACATCATAATCCTTCGGCAACTCTAGCCACCTTCTCTTGTAAATTCGCTCCTTCGCTTAAAGATATATTGGAGACTTTTGTGATCCATGTAAATATCAACATGCACGCCATATAAATAATGCCTCCATATCTTCAAAGCATGAATTACCGCTGCTAACTCCAGATCATGAGTAGGATAATTTCTTTCATGCTTCCTCAGCTGCCGGGAGGCATAGGCTATAACCCTGCCATGCTGCATCAATACACAACCTAGCCCAACACCGGAAGTGTCACAATAAATGACATAGCCATCCGGTGTCACGACCCAACCCCGTAGGCCATGACTAGTGCCCGAGCTGGACACTCGTATACACCTGTTAACTATAATCGCCCACCACTAGCATAATAAAGAACTTATATATAGAAAGGCATGATGTCGTCTCAAAACTGTCGCACATATATATATAACAACAACCTGTCTCCTGAGGAGTTACAACTTCCAACAGGTAGCATCGTATATAAGCCGGCAAGGCTATCATAACACACTGCTTTCAGAACATACGTATATATCTACGCAAGCCGACAAGGCTGCCGCTACACATAACATCCCAAAACATATATATATACGCAAGCCGACAAGGCTACCACTACGAACGGGAACGCCCCAAAACATAAGTCATACGTACGAATCGAATGGTAACTATATACAACCCACACATGTGTCTACGTACCTAAGAGTGACAACAAGAATATATGACGGACGGCCCCCGTACCCCCGGCTAAGCATATATATATACAACAAAAGGATCTGTACCAAAAATGTAGGCTCCGGAACAAGGGAGCACTCCAAGACAGCAGAATAGATATCCTAGGCTGGCGGATCACCAAAACGAGCGTCTGTACCTGCGGGCATGAAACGCAGCCCCCCGAAGAAAGGGGGTCAGTACGAAATATGTACTGAGTATGTAAAGCATAAAATGCGGTAACAGGATCATAACCGAAATAAGAAGTACAGAAGAATAGTACAATAACCAAAATACCAAAATGCTTGCTTTTGAACACAAATCATGCATGTCAATATCATATGTCATATCCGGCCCATTATAGGACTTGGTGAACATGGTCGCCACCCCGTCTCTGGCGCCATAACAGAGCATACTCCCGCAACACAGCATAACTCCGTATCACAAAGATAACTCCGTATCACAACATAACTCCGTATCACAAAGATAACTCCGTATCACAAAGATACTCCATAACACAGCATACTCCATAACATATATATACCGTACCCGGCCCTCTAGTGAGGGACTCGGTGAAAGATGTAATAACAGAATGCACAAACGAGTAGTGAGTAATCATATGCATATAAATCATCTTTTGAGACTCAATAGATAAGTAGACTAATCAACGCCGAGTATTAGGAAGACAGTCATGTTCGACTCTTTGAATATCATTATGAACTATATCAAAATAAGGCCTCGGGATAATAGACATGTATTAAGTTATTCCGAGTCAGTTTATGAAAGTTATGGACATTATTTATTATTGAATCCTTTAAGAATAGGAACCTTTATGCATCATTTACAATCCAAACATACAAAGACCCGAGGACAATAGCTCGACCACATTAAGAATTCTAATATCAAGAAGTGAATAAGAATCATAAACAAGTTCGGAACTTATGAATAGAGTTACCCCAAAGCTCATATCGTATCTTACTTACATCTAAGACATGCCAAAAGAAAGAAGGGATAGGCTTTACTTACCTTTAATGTTTACTCGCAACACAACCCGTATACGCTGCCCAATAGTACTTTATCCTATATTAAGATGTCAAGAACTATGATTAGGTTACGAGGGAATTCAAAATGTATTCCAACCTTAGTAACTCCTTCCTAACCAATTGACGACATTTCCTTTACATTCAAGTCAACCACATACAACCAAGCTAATACCAATGATTATGCGTTTAAGTGCTAACCCGAGACCATTCAAACAAGACTCGAGAACGCTTCGACAACCCACACAACATCTCAAACAACCCAACTAACATACCATACCACCCGCAATTCCAAACTCGACAAGAATAACAATAACACATTCTTTTCTTTCAATTTCATGAACTATACCAACAACCACACGTTGACAACATCATTTACATAATTACAACAAACTATATTAACATCATATTAACTCCCATAACAGCCCACAAACAACTACAACTTCAACTTGAACCATTAAACCTTCATTTTCACCATGCAATCCATAACAACAACAATCAAATACCAAGTAACATCAATTCACCATTTTTCCCCTAAAACTGTTCTATCTCGTATTCTGCGCATTGGAATATTTTAAACTAGTTGCGATAAGTTAAGGACAAGACTATTTCGGAATGCGAGGTAGAGACTTTTGACCTCCGATTTTATTTTAAGGCACAAGTTGCTTATAATTTTATTGGCATGGAATATTAAGAAAAATTTGGGGTTAAAAGTGAATTATGAAAAGTTCATATTTCATGAAACAAAAGGCCAAATGGCCGTGTAAGGTAACTGTCACACCCTAATTTCCGATAGGGCATGATGGGCACCCGACCCTTACTTAGGGCCGAGCGAACCCGCTGACTCTCGTTATACTCATAATCATGCTGGGCCATTAAATCATGAAAATAAAACATAATGGAAGATTTTCAAAGAACCACACACTTTTCATCTTTCTCAAAACAAATAAAACCTGTAATCATAGGAAATCTGTATTATAATACATAATGATACATCGGCTTACATAGCCGCTTACAAAATTGACATGTTATATGTACACGTGACCCTGTCTGCAAAGTCTCTAACATAAACCAAGATGACATAACATAAACACTCTGACTCGGCAGCATTCCGGGAGGAAATAGAGCTCGCCAATCCAGCTGGAACCTTTTCTAATCATCTGTATATACCTGCGTGGCATGAAACGCGCCTCCCGAAGGAAGGGGGTCGCATTTTATGTACCGAGCATGTAAAGCATGAAATATAGTAAAATGAACCATACCAAGTAAGGAGTACGGAAAATTAGTACCGTAACCGAAAACCATAAAACTTGTCTTTGAAACATAAATCATGCATGTCAATGACATTATGAGACTGAATGACATAAGAAAATAGTCATCATGTACATGTACATATAGCGTGTCCCGGCCCTCTAATAAGGGACTCGGTAAGTAAAATCATGTCATCATGTCATCATATATATATACATAGCGTGTCCCGGCCCTCTAGTGAGGGACTCGGTGAATAGAATCATCATATGCCATCCTGGCCGCCATCCCCATATCATCACACCATCATATACATATATATAGCGTGTCCCGTCCCTCTAGTGAGGGACTCGGTGAATAATGTAGTGGAATGTGCACGAATGCGTGTCCTGGCCCGGGACTCAATGAAAGACATATTGAGCTTTACACGAGCAGAGTAGTGAGAAACCACATGCACATAAATCATCATTACAGACTCAATGGATAAGTAGTCGACGCCCGAGAGTCAAGACGGTAATCATGTTAAGTTCTTTCAAAAAGTCGTTAAGACTAAACAAAGAAAAATCTCGGGGACCACGGGTGTGCATCAAACCAACTCGGGCCCGCCCATGAAAGTTAAAGTCATTATACGTTATAGAATCATTTACGAGCATATCAAAGCAATCCGGTTCTGTCTATGAAAGTTAGGGACATTTTCAACATAAAATCCTTTTGGAGCAAAACTCTTTATACCACATTTGAATTCAATCATACAAAAGACATAAAGACCGTAGTTCTACCACATTAAGAATGCCAACATTAAGAGGTGTATATGAATCATAACCATGCTCGAATCATAAGAGTAGAGTTACCCCGAGAATCGTGTCATAGCTTACTTACACTAAGACATGCCAAAGAAAGAAGGTTGAGCTTTACATACCTCATCCGCTTCCTAAGCTAATCCAAACCTAAGTCTCGGGCTCCCCAAGATCTACAATACGTCAATAAATACCAAACATTAGCTATAGGCACTTAGGAATTCAATCCTAAGTTAGCATTTGTCTACAGAAATTTGGGCAAAAGATTCCCGTTTATATGCCTAGCCCGAATTCTCAATTCAGTAACCAACAACACCAACAACAATACCAATAGTATTAACATCATTTCCAATACCGACGTATGCCATACAATGTACCAACTTACATCGTTTTCTAAATTTCTCAACCAACCAAATTTGCGATATAACTATTTAATAATTTTATTTCCGTAAAGGAGTCGAAATTCATATGAACAACATCACTAACAACAGCCTTCACATTTGAAAAGCTAATTACATTTATTTTCATCCAAAATTCTCTTCAAATCTCCTTCCATAATTCACAACACCAACAAACGAATTTATCAGACTATTCCCTCCGTGCTAATCCGTTAAAATTCTAAATAAACTCGTTAGCAATGAAAAGGAACCGTATTCATACCTTAATCATGCAGCCCCCGCGTTATCACTCTTCTCCTTGGTTGATTTTTAGCTCAAATTGAAGACAACGCGGCGTACAACACTTTTCTCTTCACGGGCTTCGAATTCGGCTCGATTTTGGTCAAAATAGGTTTTTCTTCTCTCCAAGGCTCTTCTCTCTCTCTTTCCAGAATTTTCTGGTGTTCTTTGTCTGAAAAATGAGAGGAAAGGGCTGAAATTTCACTTAAATAGGCATGGGTCATGGGCCTAACCCGATTGGGCCCGGTTTGGGCCTAGCCCACTGACCTTTCCGCCTTAAAACGTCCATATCTCCTTATCCTGACGTCACCTGTGGGCCCATGACCTATGGTTGGAAAGATAATTCGATTATCTACAACTTCTATCTTTGGTATTTTTCCAAATTCAAAACTTATAATACCGTTTCTGCCCCTCGAAGTTAGATCACCCGAAAACGTTACTTAAAAATATTTGCTTGGAGGACTTCCACTTTGATTTGGCTCAAGGGTCCTTCTTAAGTTTTTTTTAACTTCACATATGTGATTCATATAAATTGTCGCATGTCCCAAAAAAAATCTCAATGTGTGGGCCCCACCTCAGCTTGCGAATAATCCGACGTACAAAAATACGAAATATAATACTGTCAACGTGAGTTTAAATTATGAAGCAACAACATGATTGTCAATTTTTAAGCACGTTAATAAGGACCTTCCAATTGGTTGAAAACGCTAGAAGAAAATATTTTTTTGAATCAAGATTTGAGGGCTCAAATTCTCCGTTCCATGGCCGAACGGCCTCTCTTTATTTTTCTCCAAGTTTCTTGAATTTTCTAAAGTTTGAAAGTATGAAGAATGTGATTAATAAGCCATCCAATATGCTCATATATAAGTCATCCATGTGTCCCATGGCCCACACATGGCTTGGATGAATTAAAATTAGCCAAGCCATGGGTGGTGCCCCACCACACCACACAAACACTAACTTGGCCATTATTTCATGAAATGCCAACTTTTCTAAATTAACTTTTAACCCCAAATTATCCTTAATATTCCATGCCAATAAATTCATAAGCAACTTATGCCTTAAGGCAAGGTCGGAAAAAATAGCCTTGTCCATAACTCGTCGCAACCAACTTAAAAATATTCCAACGTACAAAATACGGATATAACAGTAACAACAGAACGCACGAGCAGAGTCGTGAGTAACCATATGCATATAAGACATCATTACAGACTCAACAAAATGATCAAAATGAACCCTCATTTAAAAGCCAAAACAATAGTCAAATCAAGTTTCTTCCGCATGTCACTCGGGAACACATCAAATAGAGCTTTAGAAATCATAGTTACGTATCAAAATCATATGCATAAAAATCCTCATTTCAGACTTAACAGATAAGTAAGTAACCATACTCGGGAGTCAGAATGATAGCCACATTAAGTTCTTTCAAAAATAGGTCGTTAGAACCAAACATAGAAAAGTCTCGGGGGCCCACGGACAGGCATCAAACCAATCCGAGCCCGCCTATGAAAATTAAAGTCATTATACGTTATCGAACTTCCTACGAACATTTCGAAGCGATCCGGTTCTGTCTATGAAAGTTACGGACATTTTAGACATAGGATCCTTTAGGAACAAAACCGTTTATACAACATTTTAAAATCCAATCATGTCAAAGGCATAAAGACCATAGCTTGATCATATTAAAGATGCCAACATCAAGACGCAAATATGAATCATAACCATGCTCGGATCATGAGAGTGGAGTTACCCCAAGGCACAAATCGTGTCATATCTTACTTCCGTCTAAGACATGCCAAAAGAAGGAAAGAGTAAGCTTTACATACCTTGTCCGCTTCCTACGGCCTATATATATATATATATATATATATATATATATATATATATATAATCGAACTTAAGCCTCGGCTTCTCAAAATCTACAATATCGTCGTTAGACACCAAGCATTAGTCATAGGCACTTGGTAATCCAATTCCAAACTAGCACTTTATCTACAGAAATTTGGGCAGCATTTCCCCTATAAATTCAACAACCCCGAGAATTCAACTCGGCCAAATCTTCAACAACAATACCAACAACCATATAAATAACATCAATAATTAATTCAAAACGCATTCTAACATTAGTAACTCTTCTTCCACATAGTTCGACGACATTCCATTCGTATTCAATTCAACTACATATATTCAAATCAACATCGACGCTCACATATTCAAATACTAATCCGAGATCATTCAAACAATATTCAAGAACATTTCAAGCAATCCGCACAATATTCAAAATAACCCAACCAACACATACTCCACCCGAAACCTTCCCAATACAACAAGAACAACAACAACACCTTTCTTTCTTCCAAACTCATGAACTACACCAACAACCTACGCATTAACAATATCATTATCAAAATTATAAAATTTACATAAGAATCACGTTAACTTCCAAATCAGCCCGTAACCATTATAACATCAACTTGAATCATTAAACTCTCATTTTCATCATAGAACTCATAACAACAACAACAACAAAAATACCACATAAGATCAATTCATTCTTTGCTACACAAAGGGAGCCATATTCGGCCACCACCCTACACACCAAGTCCATGATTTTTATCCACTTCTACACTCTACAACATGTACAAATCATTCATAACATATGAAAAGAAGATTAATCCTTACCTTTTTCCCTCAACTTCTCCCACGGCTAGGATTTCTAATTGCAAGAACGAATGGTTTACTTGCTTCCACAACTACTCCACGCTAAAGAGGGCCTTCCAATTGGTTGAATTGCTAGAAGAAAATAATTTTTTGATCAATTTTTCATGGGGTCAATTTTTGGAGCTCTTGGCCGAATGGTTGCTTGGTTTTTCTCTCCAAGTTTCTTAAAATTTCTAAGAGGTGAAGATGATGAAAATAATCACTTTGTCATCATTTAACCACATATATAATTTATCCATGTGGCCCATGGCCCACACCCCACACATGGCCACATATGACCATTTTCATGAAATATCAAGTCTCCAAAATTTCACTTTTGACCCCAAATTTTTCTTAATATTCTATACCAACAAAATCATAAGCAACTCATGCCTTAAAACAAAGTCGGAAAAAAATAGCCTTGTCGTTAACTTTCCGCAATTAGCTCGGAATATCCCAATGTACAAAATACGAGATATAACACTTTTGACCTCCGATTTTATTTTAAGGCACAAGTTGCTTATAATTTTATTGGCATGGAATATTAAGGAAAATTTGGGGTTAAAAGTGAATTATGAAAAGTTCATATTTCATGAAACAAAAGGCCAAATGGCCGTGTAAGGGGGGTGTAGGCCATAGGCCACATGTGTTAATTATATATGTAGATATAAGATGACTAATTAATCATATTATTCATCTTCACCCCATTAGAAGTTTGGAGAAACTTGGAGAAAACTAAGGGGAACCATTCGGCCAAGGCAAGCAAAAATTGAAGACCATGAATAGTGATCAAAAAAATATTTTCTTCTAGTATTCCAACCCTTGGAAGGTCCTCTATAACGTGGAGTGGTCATTAGAGCAAGCAAACCATTTATTCTTGCAAGCACAAACTATAGCTAAGTTGAAGAACCAAGTGGAGAAGGTAAGGTTCAATCTCTTTTTTCATGTGTTATGGATGTTTGTGCATGTTGTAGTACGTGGAAATGAATGGAATTCATGAAATTATGGGTGTTGATGTTGAGCCGTGTGGTTGGGTTGTAGCCGTGTAGGTGTGTGTTGTGTAGGAGTGATGAACTAAGTTTATTTAGTATTCTTGGTTATGGTTGTTATGGATTCTATGATGAAAATGAAGGTTTAATGGTTCAAATTGAAGTTGTAGTAGTTTGTGGGTTGTTGTAGGAGTTAATGTGATCTTAATATAATTTCTTGTATTTATGAGAATGATAATGTTAACGTGTGAATTGTTGGTGTAGTTGATGAATTTGGAAGAAAGAAACGTGTTGTTGTTGTTCCTATTGGAATTGGAAGGCTTCGGGTGGAGTAGTAAATTGGTTAGGTTGTTTTAAATATTGTGCGGATTTCTTGAAGTGTTATTGAATCTTGTTTGAATGATCTCGGATTAGTACTTGAACTTGTGAGCGTTGATGTTGGCTTGAGTGTTTGTAGTTGAATTGAATGTAATGGAATGTTGTCGAATTACGTAGAAAAGAGTTACTAATGTTAGAATGCGTTTTGAATTGATTGTTGATGTTGTTAGTATAGTTGTTGGTATTGTTGTTGGTGATTTGGCCGAGTTGAATTCTCGAGGTTGTTGAATTTACGGGGGAAATGCTGCCCAAATTTCCGTCGATAAAGTGCTAGTTTAAGATGGAATCCCTAAGTATCTATAGCTAATGTTTGGTATATAATGACGTTATTGTAGATCTTGGGAAGCCCGAGACTTAAGTTCGGATTAGCTTAGGAAGCGGACGAGGTATGTAAAGCTTACCCCTTCTTTCTTTTGGCATGTCTTAGATGTAAATAAGCTATGATACGAGCCTCGGGGTAACTCTATTCCTAAGATCCTGTCACACCCCAATCTTACTAGGGTGTGATGGGCACCCGACCCCATATTCGGAGCCGAGCGAACCCGCTGACTTTTATTGCACATATGAACTACACCGTGTTTTTTTTTTCTTTTTTTGACTAGCATTAACATAAACAGCACAATCATGAACATAGGCTAATAAGCTTCGCGATCATACTATACAGCGATGGGGACAATCAGGAGTACAAACAGCTACTGTACGTATCTGTCTACGAGCCTCTAACATAGTACACATACACATAGAAAGGGCCGAGTACTGCCGTGCCCGAATATATATATATACAAAAGTAATACCAAGGGACTGGGGCTCCGAAACAACTGGAGCGCTGCAAAAATGCTGCTGAGAGAACTCTAGGGATCAACTCCGGCTATCCGCCGACTCGCGCGGCATGAAACGCAGCGTCCACAAGAAGGGACGTCAGTACGAATAGTGTACCGAGTATGTAAGACATGAAAAATAACATAAACCGGAACATAGATTATGAATAACAATATCATGGGGTCATGGATATATATGCGAGACAAGAGAGTAACCTGTGCATAGAAACACCCCTTTCGGGCCGGATACCATGCATGCTTGTTTTTCCGTTTTAGAAAAAGAGTATTTCTTTTCATAGACATAGAAAATAGAATTTATGTCATGTCATAGTGTATCATAGTATCATAGCATAGCGTAGTATACCATAGTGTCATAGCATAGCATAGTATATCGTAGCATAGTAAGTCATAGTATCATAGCATAGCATAGTGTGTCATAGTATCATAGCACCGAACAGTGTCGGCTCGCCCACATAGCACCGAATATATCGGCTCGCCCATAAATCCCGCGTCCGGGATGATAAGCCAGCTGACCAGGTGGCAATGAAACATAGTTTCCTTCCCAATTCCCAAGTATCCCTACCCCCCACCCCATGTACAAATACATTTTTCATATTCATAGATTATATAAGCATGCTGGAGAGCCCAAGAAAAATCATGTCTCTATCGGAGTGACGTAAGGTCGGAACCTCCGATTATATTATAGAATAATTAAGGGCGCTTACCTCACCTTGAAGGGATGATTAATATAAGGCGAGACTATTGGTGAAGAGCGATATCATGAGAAAGTATAGAACAGATCATAGAGCATCGTTTTGTATACTTGGAATCTTTAAAGGAAAACATTATCCATGAGTAGGGTCGAGGATTCAAGAACTAGTTTAACGTTCTTGTCTCGGCACTGGAATCATAGACTTGGAACCTTTAATCATAGAATCATCATTCTTCATCATAGAGCCATAGTCGTCGTCTTAGTCATTAAGACTTGCAACATTGTAAAACTTAGTTTTTGGAGAAAAATGAATATTTTAGAAAACATTTGTAAACTTTTAGGAAGGAAAATCATGATTTGGAATCGAGGGATTAGTTAAAACAACTATGATTTAGTAGTTAAAATAACAACCAAAAACTTTCCTTAACTATAGAATGAAAATAAGTCAAAGGGGACCATAGGAAAGAATTCGGGAATAGTGGGCCCACCTCGAGTCGGCTGAGGTGGCATATCAAATTTACGTATATTACAATTCATAGCGTCACTTGGAAGGGTCTTAGGGTAATCGAGTCCTATTTGTGTAAGTTCTGGATGTCTAAGAAGTTTTTCCAACATTTTGTGCAAGTTCTAATTCAATTCTACTGAATGAATAGTAGTTAATTTCCAATCTCGGGTTTCTAGGAAAGGAACTATCCTCGAGGCCCGTGTTCAAGCCTACTACGTCTAAGACATGCCAAAGAAGGAAGGTGAAGTCTTACATACCTCTTTTCGCTCCTTGTGCTATTCCAAATTCAAGCTCCAACTTCGCGAGAATCTCTGAATCGGTCATGTTTACCAAACATGATTAGTGCCTTTAGAATTGAATTCTTAAAACAATACTTGGCTACCGAAATTTCGGCAAAGACTTCCTCTCGTAAATACATCATTCCCCAAAATCATCTTAGCCAATTCTCATCAACAACAATCCGGGAATTCAACCCGGCCAAACTATCAATCATAATATCACAACCATATTAACAATTTCCAATTTCAATCCAAGATACATTCTAACAACTTAATCAATATACTACTTCCATCAAGACCTTCCAACTCCAATAAAAACAATAACAGCCTAATAATTCATATACCAACAATATCATACAAGTCTCATAATCTTCCATGCATGCAAGAACATTATATTCCATTTATATAAATTTTTCACAAGAAGACTCCAACCACCACAACTTCACTAACTCATTAGGCTTCTACTTGCAACATGAAATCCATAATATAACAACCAAGATATTAAATAAAACATGCTCACCATTCTTTTATAACTCAACACAAATACACGGCTAAACACCTAACACACATCACACGGCCACATCATATATATACACAACCACAACCTCTCCAAAATCATTCAATTTCCATTATCCACTTAGCATTCACAATAACAACAACCATATATTGGATAAAATAGTTAAATTCATCATTCCTACATACCCCCATAGGTACACGGCCACACTTCCATCTTCATATTCCATATGAATTTCATCCATTTTTTGCATGCTACTACACATAAAATCATCCATAACACATAAGAAGGGATTAACCTTACCTTTTTCTTCAATTCTTTACTTGGCTAGAAATTTCAACTTGCATGAATAGGTGTTGCTCTTGCTCTAACAAACACTCCAACTTGCTAAGGACCCTCAACTTAGTAGAATTATCACAAGATAACAATTTTTGGAACAAGATTGGAAGCTAGGAAATTTTTCTCTTCTTTTTCTCCTCTCTTTTCCTATGGCCGAAAGCCTCCCTTTTCTTTCTTGTTCTAGTTTCTTTTGTTTCTCTCTGAATTCTCTAGAGAGAACACATGGTCCCTTATTTATTCACCACATGGAATTAATTTTCCATGGGCTTGGACCAACCTTGGCCGGTTGGGCCTCTCTTTCCTTCTTCTTTTTCTTTTATTCCAAGCCCAATTATTCCATGTCCAATTCTTGTAATTCATGCAACTATTTTCCAAATTCCAAATTTACCCTTCATCTTCCTCCACAATTCCACGAAACATATTGCGAATTTTCCTTTATGCCCTTGGCCTCTCTTAATGATTCCGCTTCTAAATGCTTCATAAACCATTCATATGCTTAATAAAATAAAAATAGGGCCTTGCTTGTCGTCCTCCCGCAATTGTCTTGAATTTTTCGATTGCACAAAATGCGGGATATAACATCCTCCCCCCCTTTAGAACATTCGTCCTCGAATGTTAAACTGGCCTTAAGTTAATAGGTCCTTCTCATTGAAACTTGAATTGTCCTAGTCCATTTTAGGTCTAACATGTCCGTCTCCTCTTCATGCTAGTCTAATCCGTCCCAACCTACACGACTTCTACAGAGTTTCTAACCACTTCCGGAATGTCCTCACGACGGGTCCCACGCTTATCTTCACTTCCCTAGCCATTCTATTACCCTGTCGCTCCTGTTCAAATCTTCACTATGCACCACCATTCACATACGATTTAGCGCTTATCCGGGTTTCTAAATTCGGTGGCGGAGACATCCCACTCGTTTGATTTGGCTCGGGTTTCAACCCAATACGCTCAGCAATATAAGGCGCAATATATATATAACATTGTAAAACCTAAATTAGTCGATACATATATATTATAGAAAAATACTAGTAATATACCTGGTACGTCATCAGGGGATAGCTCAGGATCCTGTCGGTCAGCTAACGCATGGGTATGATACTGGGGTCTACTCGAACTGGGTATACCTTCTCGGTCTCTATCACGGTCTGCTGATATCCGGGGCCTTTGCACTGGAGGGCGTACCAATGGCGGCGGGTCAACTACTGCTCTCGTGGGCTGAACCCTACTTCTGCCACGTCGAGATGGGCAGTCGCGCATAAAATGACCTGACCTGGCACAGGCATAGCAAACATCTGTACCCGCGCGACACGGCCCCGCATGTAATTTACGACCGAGGGCATCGTGATGCGGTGGTCTCCTCCGGCTAGACTCGCTATACCGGGAACCCAAAACTTCATAGCCCTGGCCTGACCCGACGGGCTGAGCTTGATCTCTATCATACCTCCGCGGGCAATCGCGCATCACATGGCCAATCCGACCACAAACAAAACAAGCACCTGTATCTAAGTAACACTGTCCAGAGTGTGGCCTGTCACATTGCGCGCACCGCGGTTGGGGTAGCCCCGAAACTCTGGCACTCCGATCCGGTCCTGAGTGCTCAAAATGCTCCTGTACCTGTCTCCCTCTGTACTCCCTTCTAGCCCTTTTTCTGCGGCCCCCATCACCAAATTCCACGCCCTGTTGTTGAGCCTGAGTGGCTACTATTTGAGTTAACAGAAGGATAGCCTGTCTCATCTCCTGAATTGGAGCCTCAGGTGGGGGAGCTGGAGGTGCTGGAGCTGGAATGGGAGCTCCTTCTTGCTCCCCTAACATCGGCGGAGTGCGAACAACACGAGAGGTGGCCTCGTTATGGGACTCACCCTCCTCCATATTTATCGGCGGCTCCCGTCTAATCCGCCTTTCTGCTGCTGCCTTACCCTTCTCGGCGGCTGTTGCTTTCATCTCTTCTCGGGGCGTCGCCGAAAATGTAACACTGGATTAGGAAGAAGGAAAATCTCTTATCATAGCTCTATCGCACGATCTAGAATACAAAGAAGGTCGAATTTCCTAAATGCCCCGCAGCCTCCTGTTTATAAGTGTGGCGCGCTACACACCCATAAACAGGACTCTACTGGACACGGCTCGTAGACAAACCCCTAGGACCGCCTGCTCTGATACCACTTTGTCACACCCCAATCTTACTAGGGTGTGATGGGCACCCGACCCCATATTCGGAGCCGAGCGAACCCGCTGACTCTTATTGCACATATGAACTACGCCGTGTTTTTTTTTTTTTTTTTTGACTAGCATTAACATAAACAGCACAATCATGAACATAGGCTAATAAGCTTCGCGATCATACTATACAGCGATGGGGACAATCGGGGTACAAACGCGCATTGTACGTATCTGTCTACGAGCCTCTAACATAGTACACATACACATAGAAAGGGCCGAGTACTGCCGTGCCCGAATATATATATATACAAAAGTAATACCAAGGGACTGGGGCTCCGAAACAACTGGAGCGCTGCAAAAATCTTCTTGAGAGAACTCCTGTGGATCAACTCCGCTATCTCTTTTCGACTCGCGCGCATGAAACGCAGCGTCCACAAGAAGACGTCAATACGAATAGTGTACCGAGTATGTAAGACATGGAAAATAACATAAACCGGAACATAGATTATGAATAACAATATCATGGGGTCATGGATATATATCTTGAGACAAGAGAGTAACTCCTCGTGCATAGAAACACCCCTTTCGGGGCCGGATACCATGCATGCTTGTTTTTCCGTTTTAGAAAAAGAGTATTTCTTTTCATAGACATAGAAAATAGAATTTATGTCATGTCATAGTGTATCATAGTATCATATCATAGCGTAGTATACCATAGTGTCATAGCATAGCATAGTATATCGTAGCATAGTAAGTCATAGTATCATAGCATAGCATAGTGTGTCATAGTATCATAGCACCGAACAGTGTCGGCTCGCCCACATAGCACCGAATATATCGGCTCGCCCATAAATCCCGCGTCCGGGATGATAAGCACTGACCCGGTGGCAATGAAACATAGTTTCCTTCTCAATTCCCAAGTATCCCTACCCCCCGGCCCCATGTACAAATACATTTTTCATATTCATAGATTATATAAGCATCTGAGAGCCCAAGAAAAATCATGTCTCTATCGGAGTGACGTAAGGTCGGGAACCTCCGATTATATTATAGAATAATTAAGGGCGCTTACCTCACCTTGAAGGGATGATTAATATAAGGCGAGACTATTGGTGAAGAGCGATATCATGAGAAAGTATAGAACAGGATCATAGAGCATCGTTTTGTATACTTGGAATCTTTAAAGGAAAACATTATCCATGAGTAGGGTCGAGGATTCAAGAACTAGTTTAACGTTCTCGTCTCGGCAAGACCGGAATCATAGACTTGGAACCTTTAATCATAGAATCATCATTCTTCATCATAGAGCCATAGTCGTCGTCTTAGTCATTAAGACTTGCAACATTGTAAAACTTAGTTTTTGGAGAAAAATGAATATTTTAGAAAACATTTGTAAACTTTTAGGAAGGAAAATCATGTTTTGGAATCGAGGGATTAGTTAAAACAACTATGATTTAGTAGTTAAAATAACAACCAAAAACTTTCCTTAACTATAGAATGAAAATAAGTCAAAGGGGACCATAGGAAAGAATTCGGGAATAGTGGGCCCACCTCGAGTCGGCTGAGGTGGCATATCAAATTTACGTATATTACAATTCATAGCGTCACTTGGAAGGGTCTTAGGGTAATCGAGTCCTATTTGTGTAAGTTCCGGATGTCTAAGAAGTTTTTCCAACATTTTGTGCAAGTTCTAATTCAATTCTACTGAATGAATAGTAGTTAATTTCCAATCTCGGGTTTCTAGGAAAGGAACTATCCTCGAGGCCCGTGTTCAAGCCTACTACGTCTAAGACATGCCAAAGAAGGAAGGTGAAGTCTTACATACCTCTTTTCGCTCCTTGTGCTATTCCAAATTCAAGCTCCAACTTCGCCAGAATCTACAAATCGGTCATGTTTACCAAACATGATTAGTGCCTTTAGAATTGAATTCTTAAAACAATACTTGGCTACCGAAATTTCGGCAGCACTTCCTGTAAATACATCATTCCCCAAAATCATCTTAGCCAATTCTCATCAACAACAATCCGGAATTCAACCCGGCCAAACTATCAATCATAATATCACAACCATATTAACAATTTCCAATTTCAATCCAAGATACATTCTAACAACTTAATCAATATACTACTTCCATCAAGACCTTCCAACTCCAATAAAAACAATAACAAAATTCCTAATAATTCATATACCAACAATATCATACAAGTCTCATAATCTTCCATGCATGCAAGAACATTATATTCCATTTATATAAATTTTTCACAAGAAGACTCCAACCACCACAACTTCACTAACTCATTAGGCTTCTACTTGCAACATGAAATCCATAATATAACAACCAAGATATTAAATAAAACATGCTCACCATTCTTTTATAACTCAACACATATACACGGCTAAACACCTAACACACATCACACGGCCACATCATATATATACACAACCACAACCTCTCCAAAATCATTCAATTTCCATTATCCACTTAGCATTCACAATAACAACAACCATATATTGGATAAAATAGTTAAATTCATCATTCCTACATACCCCCATAGGTACACGGCCACACTTCCATCTTCATATTCCATATGAATTTCATCCATTTTTTGCATGCTACTACACATAAAATCATCCATAACACATAAGAAGGGATTAACCTTACCTTTTTCTTCAATTCTTTACTTGGCTAGAAATTTCAACTTGCATGAATAGGTGTTGCTCTTGCTCTAACAAACACTCCAACTTGCTAAGGACCCTCAACTTAGTAGAATTATCACAAGATAACAATTTTTGGAACAAGATTGGAAGCTAGGAAATTTTTCTCTTCTTTTTCTCCTCTCTTTTCCCTATGGCCGAAAGCCTCCCTTTTCTTTCTTGTTCTAGTTTCTTTTGTTTCTCTCTTGAATTCTCTAGAGGAACACATGGTCCCTTATTTATTCACCACATGGAATTAATTTTCCATGGGCTTGGACCAACCTTGGCCGGTTGGGCCTCTCTTTTTCCTTCTTCTTTTTCTTTTATTCCAAGCCCAATTATTCCATGTCCAATTCTTGTAATTCATGCAACTATTTTCCAAATTCCAAATTTACCCTTCGTCTTCCTCCACAATTCCACGAAACATATTGCGAATTTTCCTTTATGCCCTTGGCCTCTCTTAATGATTCCGCTTCTAAATGCTTCATAAACCATTCATATGCTTAATAAAATAAAAATAGGGCCTTGCTTGTCGTCCTCCCGCAATTGTCTTGAATTTTTCGATTGCACAAAATGCTGGATATAGCAGATCCGAGCATGTCTACGATTCTTATTCATTTCTTGATGTTGGCATTCTTAATATAGTCGAGTTATGATCCTTGTGTCTTTTGTATGATTAGATGATAAGCGTTGCATAAAGAATTTTGTTCTTAAAGGATTCTCAGAACTACGAACGACCGTAACTTTCATAGACGGGCTCGGATCGCTTCGAAACGTTCGTAGAGGATTCTATAACGAATAACGTCTTTAACTTTCATGGGTGGGCCCGGATTGGTTTGACGCATATCCGTGGTCCCCGAGATTTTTCCTTTGTACAGTCCTAACAACTCTTTTTGAAAGAACTTAACATGATTATCGTTTTAACTTTCGAGCGTCAACTACTTACTTGTCTATCGAGTCTTAATTGATGATTTATGTGCATATGGTTTCTCACTACTCTACTCGTGCACGCCTCAATGCATCTTTCACTGAGTCCCGGGCTAGGACACGCATTCGTGCAACTCCACTGCATTATTCACCGAGTCCCTCACTAGAGGGCCGGGACACGCTATATATATATATATGTATATGATGATGTGATGATATGGGGATGGCGGCCAGGATGGCATATGATGACTACATTCACCGAGTCCCTCACTGGCCGGACACGCTATATATGTACATGTATATGATGATTTTACTTACCGAATCCCTCACTAGAGGGCCGGGACACGTTATGCATGCATATGTACATGATGTTTATTTTCTTATGTCACTCAGTCCCATAATGGGCTGAGTAAGTTTTGACATACATGATTTATATTTCAAAGACAAGCCTTATGGTTTTCTCGGTTATCGTACTAATTTTCTACACTCCTTATTTCGGTATGATCTTATTTATCAGTGTTTCATGCTTTACATGCTCGGTACATATTCATACTCGACCCCTTTCTTCGGGGGTTCGTTTCGTGCCCGCAGTACGGATATACGTTTTGGTGATCCGCGACGCCTAGATTCCCATTCAACAGTCCTTGGAGTGCTCCCTTGTTCCCGAGCCCATATTTTGAGTACGGACTCTTTTGTTGTATATGTGTATGTCTATTCGGGGTACGGCGGGGCCCCGTCCCGTCATATGATTATTTTGTTTCTCTCTTGGGGTCCCAGACATACGTGTGGGTTGTGGGTAGCTACTGTTCAGTTATGTTTGTGTGATTTATGTTTTGGACGTTCCCAGGCTTATGTACGGTATGTATATATATACGCGACGCTGTGCCTTTCTGTATGTATAAGTTCCTATTATATTGCTATGGTCTGATTATAGTTAGCAGATGTGTACGAGTGCCTAGCTCGGGCACTAGTCATGGCCCACGGGGTTGGGTCGTGACGTAAGGGTGTAAGCGGTTCGTCCTCGGAATGTCTACGGATCGTGTCTAGTAGAGTCCTTTGTTTATCGGTGTGTTGTGCACCATATCTATAAACGAGAGGCTACAGACATTTAGGATGTTATCTCTCCTTCGATCTTAGATCGTGCGATAGAGCCGTATTATCGGGATGACTCCTCATAACGAATTGTTATGTTTTCAGCGATGCCTCCAAAGGCGACGATCGCCGCCCGAAGGGCAAGTCAGCGCGGCGGGAGAGACTAGCCGGGCCGGGAGAGAGTTACCGGGGCCCATGCTCGGCCCGTGCACGAGATTGTGCCCCCGTCGGCCTATTTCTACTTACACCGCCGCTACCGTAGGAGCTCGGAAAGCGACGGCCAAATGCGGATCGAGGGCGCTCCATCGCCAGCTCCCGGGGTTCCCGTGCCCGAGCCTCTAGCTCTCGGCCTGGGGCGGAGGATAGGGCTATGAGAGATGCGATCCGATTCTTGATCGGTTGGTGGCGGGGGCGGTGCTCGCGGAGCACGGATTGGGAGGTGATCGAGCACAGCATGATAGTCGCGAGGCCCGTGATTTCTTGACTTGTAATCCTCCAGAGTTCTACGAGTCAAAGCCCGCGGAGGAACCCCAGGAGTTCATTCGGCAGATGCAGCGTACGTTGCGGTTAATTAAGGCTTGGGGGAAAATGCATGGCTTTTTGGGCATGATGTGGGGGAGGTAGAGTCCCCGGGGGTTGTCGAGGGGGGAGGTGCCCCCCCGGGGGGGGGTGTCCCCGTCTTCTTGGGGGGGAGGGCCCCCCCCTATTTGGAGCCCGGCCGAACCGCCGGCTCTTATTACTAAAACTTTCTTTGGATTC
>NW_026714034.1:0-25306 GCF_029784015.1 Lycium ferocissimum | reverse complement strand
GCTCTAATACCTTGCTTGGTTGTATTGGACTGTTGCATATGCAGCTGAACTATCTTTTCTTCAAATGGTTATGTTTCCTCCTTAATCTAACTTTTTTGTTTGTACTGCTTTTTCCTGATTTCCTTTTTTGCCCACTTGAAGCCTGCCACAAGTGAGTATATTGTTAGGGACACTGGAAATTGCAGCCCACGGTACATGAGGTGTACTATTAATCAGGTACTAAACTTCTTTGCATTGTTTTTTGTTCTCTGTGTTATTTTTCCCTCTTTGGTTTCTGCATTATACTCTTTCATCTTTCTATGGAATGAGAAACTTATTAACCATCCTTTTTCTTATTGAAGCACTAGTTGTAGATGATTTGGTCCTTGTTTGTGTAACAGATTCCATGTACTGTTGACCTATTGACAACCTCGGCAATGCAATTGGCTTTATTGGTCCAGCCTTTAGCTCTTCCTCATCCATCTGAAGAGCCCCTCCAGGTAATGTATTTTTTGCCATCTATCTGTTCTAATTTTATTAGCCTTTTTTTTTTTGATATGGGGGAAAAAAAATTAGAACCCTTATGTTTCATTTTATATGAACCTATCTGTCTGGACGCAGGGTTTAAATGGGAGGAAAAAAGATTTTTTAGAGCTTGTGGTCTTAAACATGCCATGGTATTTTCAATTAAAAAAAAAAAAAAAAAAAAAACACATGCCATGATATTTATGTGGCTATAAAACCATGTCATTAAGGGTGAAATGAGAAGTTTTAAAGTGAAACTGTTTGTAAATGTAGAATAACATTCTTTTTCGAACAGGCTAAAAATGATAGAGTAAAAGCTTTGACGGGCCAGACAAAGTAATAGTTATTGGGTAAAATAATGGTATACCTTGATGAAGGATGATATAGCAATCTGGAAGGAAAGAAACAACAAGACTTTTTGAGAACAGAAAAGATTCTATACTTAAAACTCAAGCATGGGTTTGAGCCAAAGCTACCGGGTTCTGCCGAACCTGTAGCTTTAAGGCTGGCTCCGCCCTGTTTCTATTCTCCCATCTTTTATCAACTCTTTCTACCTTCGGTAGCTAGAGCTCTTCCACCTTTGCACCTTCACCATGTTGTTAGCCCAAGTAATTCCGTTGGCAGCTTAGCTACTTACTGCCACATCGGTGCTAACTCATGAAGGTGCTAACTGCTAAGAAGCAGGCAGCCTAACACTGAACAGTGCTAACTGTTAAGGCAGTACACAGGCTAGGTTTCCCTCAGTACATAAACAATATTTTGGACTTCCTAATTTTGACCCACAACTGGGATAGTGCCTCAAGTCAAACCAAAAGCAGAGTTGTCACATCTGTGCAAACAATACTTTTATAAGTGGTTATTACAATTAATTATGTTTATTGAGATTGTGTTGAAGTACCACTGGCGTGATGTATGCTAAGATGTACAATTGACTGTAATGACCCTTGGCGGCAGGGGAGTGTGCTTTTTCTTTTTCTTATGGGTGGCTAAAAGGAACGATTGTGATCCCTAGAGTGGAAATCGTTTCAACTAATCATCACCGATCCTATGTTTATGCTGTTATATATCTGTTATCATCTCTACTTACTCCATATTCTGAGCACGTAGGGGCACTTCAATAATGTAAATTGGTTTGTGTAGTTTACTTGAAGGCAGAATGAATTAATTTGATAGTTCTTTTACCTTCGTGTTGCTTTCCTTGTTAGGTGGTTGATTTTGGTGAAAGTGGTCCTGTTCGGTGCTCTCGTTGCAAAGGCTATATAAATCCTTTCATGAAGTTCATTGATCAGGGAAGACGTTTCATCTGTAACTTGTGTGGTAAGAATGAAATTCATTTATTCCCACTGAAGTTATGTGATATTTTTAGTTTAGACTCAAAGTTGAAATTCAACATAGCATGGACGTGATGTTTTGTGAAAAACTACAGGAGACGAAACAGAAGTATCAAGTTTACATCGTATTGATATTTTTCTGTTCTAACTAGTCTAACAAAAACTTGAGCATATTCTCAGGCATCGGAGACAAACAGGTCAACTGAGAACCAAATTTACCGTCGTTATTGATTCCATTTCAGTAGAACAAACAGCAACAAAAAACTACAATAACATAGTCCCACAACGTAATGAAAAACTTAACATTGCACATTCTCCCACAAGTGGGGTCTAATATACATTCTTTTCCTTGGGAGGTCTGTTTGCGAACTGAAAAGACAGGTAGAGAGGCTGTTTGCCCATTTCATTAGAAGCAAAGAAGAAAATTTTCTTAAAACATAGTCCTTTCTGGACCAAATTCAGGTATAAGTGTTATTTGGAAGTGACGTTGATAGATATCAATGAAAATTATCTTTAAGCTAAACTAACGCTATGAAGTGGAACAGTAAAAGAAAAGAATCACTGACTCTCTCTCTCTCTCTCATTTTGGGGATAATTCACTTATCCCCTGTTAAATATTCATGGTGTGCACAAACCGACTTTGGCATGACCCATCCAATTCTATTTTTAGTGATATGGTCCTACTTTGACAGCAAAGACCTGCCATTTTCTATGGTATAGCTTGCATTTCCTGGACACCCATCCTAGTGGATGTATATGGTTGTGATATAGCAGGAAAAGTTCAATCTCCTAGAAGAAGACCAATTGGCCAGGTTCCATGCTATTCACTGAAAATTACACATTTCCAAAACAGTTGACTCTAAAAGGTTAATGGATTGAACTCCTGTGTCATCAGCTTCATTTTATAAATCGAATGCACAACTTGAAATGTAGAAACCATTTTCAATTTCCTAATGCTGCATTTTGAATGAAAATGTGTTGGTATGTAGTTTTCATCTCATGTTTCTTGCCATCCTTTTTGCAGGACATACCGATGAAACTCCACGTGACTATCAGTGCAACTTAGGTCCAGATGGCAGGCGTAGGGATGCTGATGAAAGGCCTGAACTATGCCGAGGAACTGTTGAGTTTGTCGCTACCAAGGAATATATGGTTGGTACCACATTTGTTCAGAGATGTGATTGCATGACTTTATAGGAGTAATGTCACATTAAGTAGACATTCTTAGCGCTGAACTTTCAGTTTAACTAGCTTTGAGCTTTCAAATTTGCAATCGTAACTTGTTTTGGTATTTTGGAAAGCTAACCAGAATAGAATGGAATGACTACATAGGATTCACATTGCAATATCAACTAATTTGGGATTGAGGCTGGTATCAAAATAATAATAATAATAATAAAAATAAAACACTAACTCGAGATTGAGCATAGTGGATTGGTATGTGGGAAGTTTGCAGTTCACTAGCACCCTTTTCTATCTATTCCAAATGTTGACTCTTGTGTAGTTTCCCAGCACCAGGTCATTGCTATCAGCGTGCTATTCTGTGCTGATTTTAGACTTTAGGAGGAAACAGTTGTTCTGTATACCATTCGTGACAAAATTCTTTTCAGCATTGAAAGTAGAAAAATAACACATACGGAGAGAAAGCTAAAGAGGAATGTGGGGAGAAGAGAAGGGTCCAGTAAGCAATGAGTGGTAGACGTGAAATGTTGAACTGTGGCAGACTTGTCAAATTACTACTCCTAGATTACTGTGCAGTCTGTTAACAGAAGAACTGATAGGTGGAGGGGGTTGGTAGTGTGGATGAGTAGAATATTAAGTTTAGAAAATTAAACTATTACTTCGACAGGAAATTTATTGTCAGAGTTCTAAATCATTGTAGATATAGCGTTAAACCTACTCTCTGTTGGGAGTTGATTCGATGCCCTTTTTTGTAGATGTGCTCCTTTCTTTGGTGTTGGGCATCCCTTAATTCAGTTTTGTAACTTATTGGATTTTGCAGTAATCTTGGAATATTGACTTGTATTTCAGGTGCGAGATCCGATGCCCGCTGTGTATTTCTTCCTGATAGATGTTTCCATGAATGCCATACAGACTGGTGCAACTGCAGCTGCTTGCAGTGCGATCAGCCAAGTTATTTCTGATCTCCCTGTAAGTCTATTGGTTGTTTATGATGATGCAACATGCATTTCTTTACTTTAGAATGGAGAGAGATAAAGTATTTGGTTTGTCTTCTCAAGTGGAATCATCATAAATTAATCACATTCTCGTACTAAGAGATTAACTAGAACTTCTGATTTAGCAATCAAGTAGCCATGTAATTTGTCTGTTGAGATGCTGAAAAAGGTTATTGATGCATCTGAATTGTGGAAAACCCAGCTTGTCTCCATTCTGAATAGTGCGGTGTTGCGCGAATGCTGCTTGGTCACTTTGGTTTATCCAAGAGTTCGTTATGGTATATCTGTAATTAGTGGCCCTGGGGGTAGGCAAAAAAGATGAAGAGATTGATGCCATAACCTGTCGATTTGCATCTTCTTAAGCGGCGAAGCGATGGCTTTTAATAATTCCAGAAGATAAAAGGGAGATGATGAATGTGACAAAAGGATTTAGGTGAACCCTTGAATGTCTTCAATTGAGCGGTTCTTTTCTCTGCATCTGGTGTCATTCTTATAGTTTGAATGAACCATAGGTTTGATCTGGTAAAGAAAGCTATCTTTGATCTAATGGAACTCGGGAGATATGGGATCATTCAAGTGGTTAGAATGTCACGTTCACTAGGAGGCATGGATTAGGGAATAGATACTATTTGTGATACAGTTCAGCTAAGATGCATTTATATTCAATTTTAATGCACAATATGAATTCTTGGAAAGCTTTTGAACTTTCTTTGACACTGAAAACTTATTATTGCAGGATGGTCCTCGGACATTCATTGGAGTTGCTACATTTGACTCAACTATCCACTTTTACAATCTCAAGCGTGCATTGCAGCAGGTTTAACACATTCAAATGAGTTTGCCTCTGCTAAATTATGCTTTAAAATCTGAAATTAAAAGAAGCTTTGAAATGAGTATTGAACCTTAATCAGTTATCTTTGCCCTTTTTTTTTTCCCCCTCTTTGTTGCGCTGATGATGAAAATGATGAATTCTTGTTGTATTTCAGAAATGTGTTGCCTAGATGATTAACTAAATGCATTTCTTAAAGAATTTCTCTGACTGAAAAGAAAAGAAAAATCTTTAACTAAGACATATGTGGGGAAGTGAGTTAGTAGTACTTATGTGAAAATAAAATAAAAATCTTTAACTAAGAAATATGTGGGGAAGGGAGTTAGTAGTTCTTACTAAAACAAAGTAAAATTGTTCTTGTGTCCTTTTTTATTTTGTCTTGTCTGTGATTAAGTCATAGGGTTGCAGGAAGAAAAATATTAGCCTTCAAAAAAGAGTTACTTTTTTTGACTTCTCTTAATGCCTTTTTTCTCTTTGTCCAACAACAACAACACAAACCCGGTGCTCAAATGATGAATGGACAATTACTTTTATGGGAAAAATGCACAATAATGAACAACATGACTAAAAAGAAATGTGGCAACTAGTAATGTCAAGGATTTAACGGTTTAAATGTGAAAAGAGAGCCCCACCGTCCTTCCCCACAGATGATTAATCAAATGCATTTCTTAAAGAATGTTCTATAAGTGAAAAAAACCTACCTCTACCTCTCCTAACTCTCTCTCGCACCTTAACTATCATTACACCTCCTTTCACATATCTGGGGAATCTTGGGATGCCACTCCCACTTCGTCTTGTAAAACTTCGTTCCTAATCATACCTCTCTGAGTATTGTCCACACATCCATCCGTATCCTTGCTTCCCTTCATTGCTTTTGTCTTGTATATAACTGTGATTAGTCATAGGGTTGCAGGATGTGTGACAAAATCTCTCCGCCTTTACGGACTCAAGATAGAGATTCCTCTCCTATATGACTTCTTCCTCTCTTCACTTCTGCCTCATCTCTGAACTTGCACTCTAGGTACTCCGTTTTAGTCCTGCTTAACCTGAAACTGTTAGAATCTTTAAGGCCTCTCACCAAACTTCCAGCCTATCTTTAACTCCACCACACGTCTCGTCTATCAATTAATTGCTCCGTTGTCTTAATTATGCAGTTCTCTCATTGTCCTTCTCTGGTATAGTTGGATTGTATTTCACTTGTTCCATTGTTCACTGATGTGATTTGTTCATTGTTCTTTAACATAGATTCTAAAATGGGATTAGGGTTGTGGGAAATGGTTTAGGTTGGTGAAGTGCTTATTTTCTGATAAGTTGATTCTGGATCTACCTTTGCAGCCATTGATGCTTATAGTCCCTGATGTCCAAGATGTTTACACCCCACTTCAAACTGATGTTATTGTGCAGCTCTCAGAGGTTTGTTCTGGAAGATGTTGACCAATTTTCTGTTGATTTTCCCCTTTTTAAAGCGGGATGACTAAGACTTTCAGTGCGTCCTATGTAAGTGGTTACTTATTTGTGTTTTCAGTGCCGTCAACACCTAGAGCTTCTCCTAGAAAGCATCCCAACAATGTTCCAGAACAACAGGACTGCTGATTCAGCTTTTGGAGCTGCAGTCAAGGTATCAATGCTTTACTTGAAGTTAGTTTCCCAACTTGTCATTTGGATCATAAATCACTTGTTTTGTAGCCTAATTAATTCATTGATGGAATAAGTATTTTCTGCATTCCCTCTAAAATATGATAAGTTAGGTCACCACGGTTGCCTGACACTTTGCCATTCTGAGAAAGAGATTTGAAAGATTCTGCATCTGATTGGAAAAAAAATTTATGTGTAAAAAATTACTAAAGTTGCAATAAACTTCAGATATGATTTTATAACTTTAAAAGTATAATGGGTTCAATGCTAAGAACATTAAAGATTGAACCCACAGAATTAAAATCAGGAATCCGCCTCTGTGCAGATAAGTGATTCCAAGTCTAACCATATCAGTCTATGATGGATTATCATATCGATTGATTCTTACTTCGCGTTTTGTTACTTCAGGCTGCATTCTTGGCAATGCAAAGCACTGGAGGCAAACTTCTTGTGTTTCAATCAGGTAAGGTGCTAAGTACAGTGAACTTTAACTATCACGTACAATTACAACCTTGTGCGTCTAATATCAAGACTCTATCTTGTATGCATGCTTGAGTTAAAACATCTGTTATCTTTGATCCCTCACTTCTTGTTTACAATGCACTGCTGATTGACTGTTTCACTTCTATAATGTATGCTTAACTTCTGTGTCTAATGCAGTCTGCCCAAATAGGATGATACATAACAGCATTGCTTTCTATGGCACTATCTGGTTCTTTTAAAATTGAAGTATTAATAGGAGCTATGTTTAGATTATACTTTCAGTACACCCGTAAGGGTGACCTAATTGGTTGAGCATGGGACTTCCATAATGGATGTCTCAGTCCCATGACAACAATAGGATTATCATATTGATTGATTCTTACTTGGGGCTTTTGTTATCTCTCTGTGTGGTTTCGAGCAATTGCAAAGCACTGGGGCAAACTTCTTGTGTTTCACCCAAAGGTATGGTGGTAAATGCAGTGTTCCCTTTCATCAAAAAAACAACATTGTGCGTCGAAAAAAGGATTATATTTTCAGTACTTTCATGTTATGAAAGTCTCCATCAAATATCTGGACCGAATACCTCGTAAGATAGTAGCATGCTTTAGGCAGTTGCCTTATGGTTCCTCTTTTCTCCTTCACCTGGTGCATCAACAAGTTCATAGGTCCTGTGATATATTTCTTGTGAATGATCTGTTGCATGAGCTGTGCAACCTTGAGTCCTTGACTACACAAATTGTAATACAATTCTAAGTGTTGGCTATACTTGCTATGTCTTATAGTCCTGCCATCTACGGGTATTGGAGCCCTTTCTGCTAGAGAGGCTGAAGGAAGAACCAATGTATCAGCTGCAGAAAAGGTAAAATTATTGAACCAGTTTTTAGTATATCTGTCTTTTAGCAGGAGTTACATTTTCTTGTGCCTTTTTCCTTGATTGCTATAGGCTGCTAGCTACTCCGACACTGGTGTCTCACTTCTAGATTGTTTATACCCACTGTCCCTTTGTTTTTGCCCCTCATTTCATATTTTGGATGTCACACAATTACCCATATTTATCATGTGGACTCTGTCCATAAAATTGTCCATATCCAGTGGTGATTATGTATATAGAAGCTTCTAATATTGTCCTTAACATGCTTAAGTGTGAGAGCTGTTGTCTTTTAATTGCCAACTTATGAAAGAGACAATAGAAAATCAAACAGTCTTTTCAATTTATTGACATCAAAATGTCTACTTGAAATTTAACTTCTAGAGTATGTACAATAATGTATTGGCAGAAATAGTGGTTCAATATTGGATTATTCTTTGAGCTGCTAATCACTTATTTGGGTCATCGCCTCTGAGAAATGGATGGAAATTTGCTCATCATTTCTACAAAATGTTTGGTCTTAATTCCACTATTGGATCATCGTCTTGCAATTATGGAGCGTAGGAATCATTTTCTTTTTGTGGTAAATGAGAGCTTTTTGTGGCTGTCGAGTTTCTTCTTAAATCTTGGGTTTAGGTGTATTCCTACTAAGCTTTCACCAGAGTGTGCTTATGATTTTTCTTCGCATTGATCAGTTTGCTTAGAACAGGTTGAAAGTTCATATGACAGTGGTGTTTGTTTGGTACATTGAGGTACTTTTAGCGTAGTCCTTGTAAGCATTGGACAAATGAACACTGGACTCCATCTGAGTTTTTGTAATGTAATATCCAGCACCAATGTGGCGATGAATACAATTTTTTTTTTTTTTTTTTTTTAAAAAAAAAAAGAAAAAAAAGAAAAGAAAAAGCAACCATGACATTGCTTATTCAGAAGAGTTGTATATTCTCCAATTTCAGGAGGCTCACAAGTTACTCCAGCCGGCTGACAAAACTCTGAAGACAATGGCTATTGAGTTTGCCGAGTATCAGGTGAGTAATATGAAAAGCCCGTGGAAGAATGATTTATTAAGCACAAATAGGATGTTAAGAACGCTTTTGGTCTTTTTATATTTATAATCGTTCACTTTAATTAATTAGATCTCAACTGCTTCAGGTCTGTGTTGACGTGTTTCTCACAACCCAATCTTATGTAGACATTGCCTCCATCTCAGTCATTCCTAGGACCACTGGTGGGCAGGTAACTGTGACGCTTGTTACTATTTTAGCTTGTCTTCTCCCCTAGGGCCTCGGTTATGAGGCACTTTCTGTACATGGAATTTATGTACAGATCTTATTATGCAACTTACTGTATATGATAGCGCTTCACTTCATATTCCTTTTGATATTTTTGCATCTAGGCTTGAGCTTTAAGGATGTTTCACTTCTGTCAGGTGTACTACTATTTCCCTTTCTCTGCTCTTGCTGATACTGCCAAGCTATACAATGATCTTCGATGGAATATCACTAGGCCCCAAGGGTTTGAGGCGGTAATGCGTGTAAGATGTAGTCAGGTATGCTCCTCAGTTTTCGGGTCTTCCTGTGCTTCTCTCATAGGAGAAGTGCCAGACCTCATTTATGGAAACTGAGCACAAAATTCATGCTGCCTGTGTTCCATTTGTAGGGCCTTCAAGTTCAGGAGTACTCTGGAAATTACTGTAAAAGAATTCCAACTGATGTTGATCTACCTGCGGTTTGTCCCTCTATCCTTAAATAAACTTTGCACATCTATATTACTGTAAAGGAATTCCATTAGAGCTGATCTACCTGTGGTTTATCCTTCTGTACTCCTTCCCCATTTAGGAGACAATTATGCACTTCCCACCTGAAGTACAACCACAATAACTGAGATAGATTTGATAAATAAACTATGCACATCTGTATTAAGTTCGAAGCATCTATAGCACATTTCTTGGGCTAATACCAAATCTACCCATATTATGTTTGACTACTTTTGATACTTTACTATTGATTCCTGCCTGATTTACTAAGTCAGCTTCCCACAGTGTTGATTTCTCTGCCTTTGTCCTGTTCTTTTGGTGAGTTTTGGGGGTAGAGATGATGCAACCAAGAAAAGGAATATGTTGTGCTATGTTCATTCGACACTCGTTTGTCACCTATGCTTTTGTCTAGCCTTTTTTCACATCAAGATGAATCTCTTAAAACCATCTTTTCAGATTGTCCATGGCTAAAATATTCAAATGAATGTTTCATGGGCCATACGTGTGGAAGTTCACATGTCCAAAAGTACCTAAAGGTATATCTTCTAAGTTATATGTTTTGAGAGAACCTTATAAGAGGATATTCCCTTCCAGAAGGGGTTATGTTAATCTAGTAACCCACAATGTGCTGGTAAGGGATTTTAGCTTGTCCATTTTTTGCATGGAAGCTGTACTAGGGTAGGTTTTTCTGTATGCATGTTTATACTGTTAATTCGCCTTGTTCTGCGTGCATATTTACACTCAAAAGCTTTTTACACTGTTGATTCCCTGCTGAATGTGCTAGTTTGACTGACTCCTGAATTGGGTGTGTTCATTTCTAAGTGAGCTTTCCATTGTGCAGATTGACTCTGACAAAACAATTATGGTGACATTGAAACATGATGACAAATTGCAGGATGGTTCAGAATGTTCTTTTCAGGTACAAATTTATTTTGAATCTTCAGCAATGAGTTTTTGGTCAATCTTGTTTGCCCTGTTTCTATGTCTATTTTTGCCTGCTGCTGCTCCCTCCTTTTCATTTTTTCTTCCCTGTTGCAATATGATGGCCATTTACAAGAGCTTGTCTCTGTCTTTCCAGTCTGCTGTTCTTTACACTACCATCGACGGCCAAAGAAGAATCCGAGTATCAACTTTGGCTCTGCCTTGCACAACTATGTTGAGTAACCTGTTTCGATCAGCTGACCTGGACACCCAATTTGCTTGCATCTTAAAGCAAGGTAGAGGATAATATCTCATAATACACTGTGCCACATTCTTAAGTAAGATGCCGACAGTTCACCGTCCTCATCTGCCCCCTCATGGGTAGGGGGCATCTCCCGTTTTTATTCTCAATTAACTCCATTTTTGGAAGTGCTAAAATTTGGGAAGATTTAATCTCTATAATGTACTGCTGCCTCAGAAAGGATCTTTGGTTTCTGCATCTATGCCTATTTTCTCCCCTTTATGCTGAGATGATCTTTGATACTTAATTTTTCCTTATAAAGTATGCATTTATTATTTCCAAAAGCTGCATTGGTGTTTGCTCCTTTCTCATATGTGCATAACCGTATTATCTATAAGATTGTGTGTGGACTCCTCCTACATGTTGCTCCCTTTTCCCTATAATCCCAATAACTCTTGTTCTGCATAAATGAATGTTTTCTAGATGGGGGTGGAACATTTGTGTCTAGATGATCCGTGATTTTGGATGCTATCCAAAAGCAAAACCGCAACATGAACAAAATGAGGGTCGAAGAATAATAAGTGTCTTATTAAAAAAGATAAAAAAGAAATTGACACTGTTGGAATAAGTAGGGAACTGGTGTTTGTAGGATGTCACCTCTTCTAGATCTTTTGGCCGAATGGCTAAATGATATTTTCCTTTTTTTCCCCTCAGGGGTTCATATTGTTAGGATGTATAGGGGAAAATTAATGAATCGTATATTTTGTCTTGAAAATGCACAATTAATACACTCCTTTTCTTTCTTTACATTTCTTTTGACTAATCAACCACGGTAAACTTGTCAGGCAGATACTTTTGTTCTTCGATATGTTAAAAACCCCCCTCAAAAGATAAAAAATTCCACCTGGCCAGGAGTAAATAAGTAGAAGGTAGCTCCTTACAGCTTATTAATTGCGCTGTTGTGGTCGACATAATTACTATCACGAGCTGCCAAGTGGCCTGCACTACTTGCTTTTGATGTTTAATGTTATCTCATGTGCTGTTGCTATTTCATTATTTTTCCTTTTTTCTCCTCATTTATTATTTTAAAAGAGTACTCGTACTTATGTCATTTTTCTTGCATGCAGCGGCCAGTGAAGTACCGACCGCTCCTCTCTCACGGATCAGAGAACAAGTGACAAACCTTTGCATCAACATTCTGCATTCTTACCGTAAATTCTGTGCTACAGTGTCATCCTCGGGGCAACTTATCCTTCCTGAGGCACTTAAACTTCTTCCTCTTTACACACTCGGTATGTCTTGCATTTCTTTTTCCCAAGCCCTTCATTTCCCAATGAGTTGACAGTGTTGGTTTATACATGCAGTGCAATTTGCAAATACTTTTCTTGCATTACTTCCTCTTCTTCTCCTTTTTATATTTAAGTTGACATATTGATCAAAATGCCTAATATCACTTTCCTCCGCTATGCTCCACCTTGATGTCCTTTTGTTTCTATTCTAAGATTGTTTATTCAGTGTATTATATGAGTTAGTTGATGTAAATGATATGAAGGAAAGTAGCGCCAAGAAAACCTAAATGAATGAATGATAACCCATTCTTAGTATGTGCATTTAGCTTCTGATTGCTTCCTTCTAATAGTGCATATTGAATGGCTGACTCTAATTTTCTCTGTCACTACGAAACTACTACTTGTGCGAGTTTTTGTGCAAACAATAATGTAAAAGCTATGGTTTTTATAAGTTTCTTAATATTTCAGCTTTGGTTAAAAGCTCTGGACTTAGAGCAGATGGACAGATCGATAGTAGGTCCTTCTGGATTAATTATGTTTCCCCACTCTCTACTCCATTGGCAATCCCTCTGGTCTACCCTAGATTGATAGCAATTCACGATCTTGATACAAAGGTATGGGCTTGTATTTATTGATTTTGTTTCCCTTTTTTCTTTTGCCTTTCTAAGTCAAGTGGTAGTTCTATTCTTTTTATTGAGACATTTGGAACATTTTTTTTGGATTACATTTCTATCTGTATTTGAACTTGCAGGAGAATGATGATTCTCTTATTCCTCCTCCTATTCCACTTTCCAGTGAACACATTAGCGACAATGGTATCTATCTTCTCGAGAACGGTGAGGACTGTTTGATATATGTTGGGAACTCTGCAGATCCTAATGTTATCCGTCAGCTGCTAGGCATTTCATCTGTTGAAGAAATTCCTGCTCAGGTAATTTGACATGTCTTCCGCTTTTGATTGGTGATATTATTCCAAATTTATGAGGAGGTAAAAGAGGGAACACATTCTCAGCATGCGTTCTCCTAGGATCCTCGTATGATACATGTGGCTGAAAAAGCTGTTGATTAATGTTCCTTTTTTATCCCGTTGGTGAAGGAAAGCAATTACTTATTGTATTTAGCTCCTCTGGGCGTAAATTCTAAAATTTCCCTCTCTCAGTTTGTTCTGCAGCAGTATGACAATCCGCTCTCTAAGAAGCTCAATGACATCATTAATGATATTAGACGCCAAAGGTGTAACTATCTCCGGTATGATTCTTCTTTTTCTGTGTAATTGCTCCTCTGTTTACTTCTACCTTTTAGGAGATGGTTCCTCAATTACATTTCATTACTTATAAATCAAAAAGATGTGATTAGTCTGAACCTGTAACACATAATGTGTCTAATTTCTGATATATTCTCAATTTGATTTTGGCAGCTTAAAATTATGCAAAAAGGGAGATTCATCAGGTTTGTATCCAGTACCATTTTTTTGCATTTCTACCTCAATTCTCAACATATCTTCCCCCATCCCCCAAACCAAAGAATATATATTTATAAATTAGTCTGAAGTGGAAGAAAGGAGATGGGCGGAATAACTAAATATCAAAATGATCTATATGGATTAATCTTTTCAATCAATTTAACGTTCCCTGCTCTTAGCTGCTTTTTAATACTTCATATGAGATCTTGCAATGACCAATCATCCTCTCTTTGCTTATTAACTCACCTTTAGCCATTTCTGATTCTTTAGGCAGTACTTTAGTTTTACAACAGTTTATCACATGGTATCCTGAGGTTTATCTGAGGTGTAGAACTATTGTATCGAAGGGGACTACTTCTACACTGGTTTTAAAGCTTTAATTAACATTGAGGGAAGAGAATGATTATATTACATTTGGCAAAAGATTTTCTACATGCAAGAAGCATGCTCATGTGATATTGGTTTGGTTTGGAAGGAAAGAAGCTCAAATTATGTGATATTCATTCATGGTCATGGCCCTAGCACATTGTTAACCTTTGAATCTCTTTGTCAGGCATGTTATTTCTCTCGCACATGGTAGAAGACAAGACACAAAATGGACTTTCATATGTCGAGTTTCTAGTACATATCCATCGGCATATTCAAAATAAAATGGCCTGAGAAAATATCCAGTTTTGTTCATGAATTTTGATCATAGAGAGAAGGGGTACAGATGGTTTCAGTATGAAGAGGTGCAGATCGGCTTTATAGCTCTCTGAGAGTTTTTTAAGTGTAGCGGCGCATGCTCAAAATGAACAAACAAAAAAGCGTGATTTTTATCTATATTCAGAGTGATGGTGGTATTGATTCTGATTATTTTTCTTGACGTGAAATGTAGAATTAAATTGGAATTAGTTTTGTCGACTATATTGGCGATGGTGTTGAAAATGTGTTTCTTTTGCATACATGTCTTAGTAGCGTTTGTTCTCTTGATCTCAGAGCACCATCAACTGAACTAGCTTCATGTTTGGTTGCAAATTTAAGTCTGGTACAACTAATATCAATATTACTTATACACTCTATTCAATATTATTTTTATACATAGTAAACCATGACACTAACAATACCAGTACTATTCCTATTCTAGTACACCTATTCAATACTATTTAGAAATTATGCAATGCATGTTATTTAATACAACAAACCAACAAGTCGATAAAAAATAGTACCAGCATAAATAATTCAACATTATTAATACGCCTTATTCAGTACTATTTTGAAACACTCCACCAAACGACCCCTTAAAGATTAGAGGAGTGTGGACTAAGGAAAAAAACGGTAGACATACATATAAATCAGTGAAATAAAGGATAATTGAGAAGTGGAATACACAAGCAGCTTTATTCCACGACGAAAAAGGAAACATCGTTCCCAAAAATCTTGGCCAATACAAGAATTTCTCATTGTAAATATCTTAATTGGCAACATTAAGTGTATTAAGTGGTCTCGAAATATATAACAAAGGATATAACTAAGATACCTCGTATATACAGAAGTGTAATTTTGGATTTCCCCCAAACACAAACATCATAATGATGAAAAATGCAACCGATGGAACTCTACCGCTTATGTACACAGTTTTACTTTGCTAAAAGGCTATTTCTACGGCTTGAATCTGCGACCTTATGATCACATGGCAACAACGTTTACTATTACGCCAAGACTCTCCTTAAAAAACAGGAAGGAAAAAAACTTTTGGGGTTGGCTATATGAATCGTCACTTTTTTTTGAAGCTCAATTTATATTATCATCATACTAAATAAAATAAAAGTAAAAAATATGTTAAATATATTATTAGGTTTTATATAAAATACTGACATATGTTTAGATACATTCATTTAAGCTCTTTTTTTCTGATTTGTAGAGCTTACATGGTAATGAAATAAAAAATTAGTAACCAACAAAAAAAAAAAAATACTGATATATGTTTAGACACATTCATCCCTACATAATTTAATACGTTATTTCTAATAATAAGAAAGCTAAGCCTGAGTTACAATAGTTGGTTTTTATGGAAAAGAAAAAAAAAAAAAGGCACAATAGGTTTGATTTATGTGTCAGAAAACTGTTTTTAAGAGTTTTAGAATAATTTTGGGAAAGTATTGTTTGATTAGTTGTAAATGTAATAAGTTTTAATGAAAATTGCGGGAGTATTTTTAGGAAATAGTGTTAGTTTCTTTGAAACTAGAGAAATTAAGGGCGTATAAAACTGTACAAATCAATGGACTAAAAAGTCAGTTCAATTTAAGCCTTTCTTTCTCCGAGTCTCTCTATCTTTTTCTGCCATATAAATAAAGTAGAAAACTTGTGAAAATATTAAAAAGAAAAGCAGTGTACGTCATTACAGTAAAGGGAAGAAAAGGAGATCAATAAAGAGTAAAATCTCTACCAAATTAAGAAGAAGAAAAGCAACAATGGCATTTGAAAGATCATGCTTCTTCTTGTTTTTCTTCATCCTTGCTGTTGGCTTGGCCTCCTCTTCCCCAACCTACATCTCATGTAATTATTCCTTCTATATTTGTTTTATTTCTTTCAATGCTACAGCGGTAAAGTTATCTCCGTGTGACCCATAGGTCACCTATGTTGAGTCGTGGTAGCAGCCACTAATACTTTCATTAGGGTAGGTTGTCTACATCACACCTTTTGAGGTGCGGCCCTTCCTCGGACCCTGCTAACACGGGATGCTTATGTAACGGCTGCCTTTTTTTTAATGCTCTAGTTCTCAATGCCCTTGTTAGACATCCATTTTGGAGCTCGTTTAATTCGGACTTGATCAGCCTTTGAGAATCCCACTCTGGGAGGTACAAGCTCCCTATTAGAAGGACTGCATTTCCAATGCTCGAACCTTTGGTTAAGGATGGAGGGGTACCTACCACTCCATCAAAGTACTCAACCTCTGGTGGCCCTCCATTTTTATTTCTTTCAATGCTCTTGAACTCTAGATATTCTTGTCTTCTTCGTGTTTTCCATCGGAATTCAACATCCACTTAATCAGAGGCAGATTCAGGTTTTGAGGTTCATAGGTTCCTACAATGATCTCAAACATAAAATAATAACTAGGTTCACAATCAGCTATCTATAAATACTTTGTGAATTTCTTAATACAAATACATGATACGCATAAAAATTACTGGGTTCACATGAACCCATACCTTAGGGGCTACATCCACTCCTCTCCGCTTTGAGGTCCAACTATTCCAAATTTGCCCCGGAAAATCTCATTATGAGGCTAAAACACTCGCTATCAAATGCGACTCTATTAGCGGCCTATGAATGGATCTAATCTGAGACCTCTTGTTCAATTTATTGCAACACTAACAAATTTTTTTTCCTTCCAAAATTTGTGTTGAATTAAATTCCTTTTGTGTTTGTGCAGATGACGTGCTTAATGTTCACATGCTAGGGGGTCGTGGTCTTCTTGAAAATTTTTTAGTGAAGAATGATTGTCCCATTGATTTCGAGAGAGAAGACTTCTCCCCCCTTACAGGCCAATGCAAAGGACCTAATTACAACCCACTGACATGTTGCAATGCGTTCAAGCAAGTTGCTTGCAGGTATGAGTGTCAAATGAACGGACTGGATTAAATTTAGATGGTTTATATCTTCTCAACAGTTACTTGGACTAAAATTAGTTGATGTGAAATGAGCTAAGAAACTGGTCATTGATCCAAACGGTCTAATTCTTACTAAGTTTAAATTTTTTTGATTGATCTTTTATAAATTTTCAAGTACCTAACAAAACAGTTTTTCTTCTTTATTGTGGTTACATACAACATATCAAATAAAGAAAAAAAAAATCTTTTTGTAAATATTTTGTTAAGGTTTCACTCATTGATCAATTTGGGCCAACATATAAACCTTGAATTAGATAGTTACATTTTTGGATTGCTCAAAAGGATAATAACCAACAAATGTCTGTGTTTTGTATATTAAGTATATATACATAGTCAGTATACAAGTTTTGTATATTTTGGCCAGTGCCCGTAATTAATTTCGACTGACGAGCCAAAAATTTAAAAAATACTCAAATTTTGAAATGTGCTGAATTAAAAATCAAATAAATAAGCGAATCATATTTTCATGGGCTAATTTTATCGGTCTTACATGCAGGTATGCAAAAGAGTTAAATGAACTAGAGAATGGGTGCGCCACGGGCATGTTTTCCATCATCAATAAACTTTACCCACTTGAACTCTTTGATAAGATGTGCAAAGAAGATAAAGAGGGTTTGGCCTGTCGCCCCACTACTGGTCCAGCTAGAAACAAACAAACGGGCAATGCTGCTGCAAAATCAAGAGGCAGAAATTAAATTAGGCAAGAAAAAAATTTGCTTGGATTGATTAAAAATCAAAAAGTCTTATACTTACATTGTGATATTGGTTTGTAATAACCTCTCATTCATTTTAATTCAACATGGCGTGTTCGGTTGAAAATTTAGTATCGCATTTTGTGATGCGAATTTTGTACTAATGATGATGAGTATTTTCAGATGTTCTGTGAGACTAGTATGAATAAGATAATACATTTTCTTTCAATTAACATGCGTGTTCTCTCAAAGAATCTTCTTAGCTATATCTT
Organism: Lycium ferocissimum; assembly: GCF_029784015.1. Classification (NCBI taxonomy): domain Eukaryota; kingdom Viridiplantae; phylum Streptophyta; class Magnoliopsida; order Solanales; family Solanaceae; genus Lycium; species Lycium ferocissimum. The sequence goes on along the minus strand of NW_026714034.1, from coordinate 7,193 downwards.
ACTCGTCAATTAGAATAAAGTTTGTCCACGTGAGTCTCTTGAAAATGTAACATTAACCCAATTAGATAATTAATTACTCATGGCTATGAGAGTTGAGAACAAAAAGTTAAATCGATTTGAGACGAGTTTGAAGTAAATAATCGAATGGATAGAACTTGCGACCCTCTTGAGTGGTAATTCTTAACTATATGGGAACCTGATAACTAAGATCAAGATTGATCACAACAAAAAGGATTAATTACACCATTTGGTTAGTTGATGACAGTGGTGAATTCTCCTGCAAATCTGATGGGAAAGCTCTTAGAACTCCAAGATCCACTTCTCTCACTGACAAGAGAATTTGGCATGCTAAACTTCCTTTTAAAGTTTCATTCGTCATGCTGAGACTGCTAAACCGATGATAAGATTTAGAGATTTGGAATTCATGGTCCCTCCAGTTGTAACTGCTGTAGAACCCCTTCTCTTGAGACAACAAATAATTTATTTGAGCCGAGGGTCTATCGGAAACAGCCTCCCTACCTCCCAAGGTAGGAGTAAGGCCTGCGTACACTCTATCCTCCCTTGACCCCACTTGTGAGATTACACTGGGTATGTTGTTGTTGTTGAAGGGGATATGAAACACATTTTGCTCTTTCTTTTGTAATTATGCAGGGATCCAATGTCACAACATGACAGTCAGAAGCATGATGATTCAATGGTGCCTCTCCAAGCCAAAGAATCCAATACATGATCTTCTTCTACAATGCACTCCCTCAGTTATCTCCTGGAAAATTTGGAAAAGCAGATGTAGGAAGAGGTTTGATTAGATCAACATATGTCCTAGCAATATAATCAACCAAGTTGGTTGGGCTCACTCTCAACAGCCAATTCCCTTCTTTCAGTTGCTCTTATAAATGGACTAATATCCGTGACAAAGGTGAAAGAGCTGTACAAGTTTTGGATATTAAAACTATCAAATGGACTAGTCCCTCGCCTAACAGGTTGAAGCTGCTGCTGGTGGAATCCTTAGGGAAGATAGAGGCAATATGATGATGAGTTTCTTCTCTTATTTTGGTGTTTGTAGTAACAACAATGCAGAGACATTGGCTCTAGTTAAAGGCCTACAGTGGTGCATTGCTAATGGTCATAAGGATCTAATCCTGAAGACTGATTCTCTTTCGTTAGTGCACATGATCAATGACAATACTAAAATTCGATCTTGCCTCAAGGAGTACATTCGGGCTATGTTGCTCGGATTCTTCAAAAATGTTGACGGGTGCCTATCGGATCCTCCAAAAGTAGTGCATTTTTGGAGGATCTGGCACGGGTGCGGCAACATTTGGAGAGTCCAAGCAACTTAGCATTCAGGAGATTAGACTCCTGATGATCCAGAGCAAAGTCATGTGTATCATTACTATAGGGAAGCTGATTATGTGGCTGACATAATGGCTAATATTGGTGTAGGGAAAAAATGCGAAAGGTTCTTTACACAAGCTATAACTCTTCGAATGAAAACTAAAGCTTCTCTGAAGAATGCAAAGAGGCTACATCCATTTCAGAACCAAGATCAAGAAGGGCCAATTCAGTTTTCGTCAATGATTTACGACTTGATGCTTGGCTGGGTGTCTTTAATTATCTAGTTAACTGCTATCACATCTGTAAGATAGAAGAGGAATGCTCTTTTATCATGAACTTCTTTTTTGCACAGATTTCTAAAAAATTGTGGGAGTATTTTTAGGAAACAGTTGTGTTAGTTTCTTTGAAACTAGATAAATTAAGTGCCTATAAAACTGAACAAATCAATGGACTGAAAAATTAGCTCAATTTAAGCCTTTCTTTCTCCGAGTCTCTCTATCATTTTCTGCGTTATAAATAAAGAAGTAAAATTGCGAAAATATTCAGAAAGAAAAGCAGTGCATGTCATTACAATAAAGGGAAGAAACGGAGATCAAAAAAGAGTTTTATCTCTACCAAATAAGAAGAAGAAAAGCAACAATGGCATTTGAAAGATCATGCTTCTTCTTGTTTTTCTTCTTCCTTGCTGTTGGCTTGGCCTCCTCTTCCCCATCCTACATCTCATGTAATTATTTATTCCTCCTTTTAAAAAAAAAAAAAAAAATTCTTTCAATGCTCTTATTTTTTCTCTATGTTTTATAATACCGGGGTCCAACATCTACGGGTGTTCATGGTTTGGCAAAACCGATTAAATAAACGGACACTTTTTTGGATTGGTTTTAAATTTTAAAAAATCAATAATATTTGATTTGATAGAAAAAATCAAAACGAACCGAAATATATATATATATATATATATAAAACGAAGTTTAATTACATCTTTTCTTCTATAAGGATTAGCCAAAATTTCTTGTGTCACAGGAAGATAAAGTTTCAAGAATCTTTAGTTTTTGAGTATTCTAGCTTACGTAGAATATATCATAAGACATTGGATAGTTAAATGTATTTGACTTGTTCTAAGTATATTTTAATGAAATGATGTTATATTTACCTAATAAAATTTTTGTCACTTTATTTGTTTGTTTAACGTGAAGATATAATAATAAAAATAGAAGGAAAGAGTATATATTTATGTATGGTAAAAAACAGAAACAAATCAAACCGATAAATGTATATTATATTTTGTTTGATTTTAAAATTTAAAAAACCGACTAAATTGATCTGATTTTAATCAAAAACCGACCAAACCGAACCGTGAACACCCTACCGACATCCATTTTTTAGCCCAATAAATCTGGATTTGGGCTTTTAAAGTGCCACTCTAGGAGGTAACACTCCTTATTGGAGGGACTCCATTTTCAAGGTTCGAACCTGAGTCCTCTGATTAAGGATAAAGGAAAACTTACCACTTTACCACAGTCTAAAAACCTTTGGTGGTCCACCATTTTTATTTCTTTCAGTGCTATTGTTCTGTCTATATCACACTACATTACACCACTTAGGGTGCAGTCCTTCCCGAATTCTGCTAACGCGGGATGCTTCGTGTACCGGGCTTCCTTTTAGTGCTCTTGTTCTGGATAGAGGCGAATTCAGAATTTGAAATTATGGATTCCTCTAACTATTCCAAGTTAATATACAGTAATAATTCGTTCACAGTCATATATATATATATATGTATATATAATGTATGAATTTCTTAATAGAAATACAGGGTCTACGAAAAGCTACAGTTCTTGTGAGTCCATGTAATATGCTCTACATTCTCCATTGGTTCTGGATTTTTTTTTGGGTTTTCTGCTGGTGCCCGGTATCCATTCTAGGATCTAATTAATTCGGATGTATGCTGGAAAGTTTCATTATGAAGGCAAAATACTCACTACCAAATGTGACTTGGTTAGCGCCTGTGAAATGATTGAACTCTAGACCTCTTTGTTCAACTTATTGCAATACTAACATTTTTAGTCCGGGATTCTCCATTCTCAGAAAGCTTCAACTTTCCCACGTGTGCGCAAGCTTGCGAATAGTTTCTGCGATCACTCTACGTAATTTATTAAACCTTTTATCATTCAAAATTTGTGTTTAATTAAATTTCCTTTTTTGTTTGAGCAGATGACGCGCTTAATGTTCACATGCGCCGTGGCCTTCTTGAAAGGTTTTTCGTGAAGACTGATTGTCCCATTGATTTCGAGAAGGAAGACTTCTCCGTCCTTACAAACCAATGCAAAGGACCAAATTACAACCCAGTGACATGTTGCAATGGGCTTAAGCAAATAGCCTGCAGGTATGAGTGTCAAATGGATGGGTTGAATTGATATCTAGATAGCTTAAATTAGTTAAAAAAATAACTTAGGCTAAAATGAATTAATTTAAATGAGCTAAAAGCAGGTCATAATTCAACCGTCCCAATTTTACTCCTCCCGTCTTAATTTATGTTACACTATTTGACTAGGCACGAAATTTAAGAAAAAAAGACTTTTATAATTTGTGGGTCAAAATAAACCTTAGATATTTTATGTAGCTGTAACTCATCAAATTAAGGGTAAAAGAGGAATTTTAAAGTAAAATTGTTTGTAAATATAGAAGGTGACGTTCTTTTTGTGACAGACTAAAATGGGAAGTGTGCCACACAAATTGAGACAGAAGGAGTAGTACCATCTTTGATTTTTTTTTTTTAAATTACCTAATAAAATACATTTTTTAATTATGTTATTGTGCTATATAACATACGATTAAACAAGAACATTATCACAAATATTTTTTATGAGTTTCCTTCATAGGTCAGTTTGAGCTACATATTAGCCCGCTGAATTTGACGATTCAAAACGCACCAAGCCAATAAATAAGTGGATTATATTTTAAGAAAAAGACAAGGTGTGACTACCGGCAGAAGAAAAGGCTCCTAAATAGCCCTTTAGGCCCAAATTAAAGACGAATTGTAGTCAAAATATAAAATTTCACTCTACACTCTCTCCTCCACTTTCCTGCCGTGGCCACCGACAATTGAGTATTTGTGTTTTCTTCGTTGCCATCTATTTGTCGACATCGTTGCTTTGCCATCTCCGGCGAAATTAGGCTCCGCTATCTCCGACGACTATGATCTCTTCCAAATCATCAAGCAGGCCAAGCGTCTTCAGCGGCGATGATCTCTTTAGCGACATCAATCTTAGCCATCTATTCACCTTGTAGAGCTCGTCCAGAACCCGATCTTCACCATCGTGTACTCACCGATGAAGACGACGTCATTGGCACCGATTTGGGTTTCCATTAGTCTATGGTTAGGGAATCCAGGAAAACAACTTCACACGAGTGAAAAAAATAAAATAAAAATATCAAATCCTATAGTAAAATCATCAGATCTATGGTCGTTTGATACAGATTTGGCCGAAATTTTTTTTCTAGCTGTCTCAATGTTTTCTCCGATAATCCTTGCCTGTGTAAATAGTGTATGTGTATCATTAGTGTGTATATATTATTACACTAACTATACTTGATTATACATTTATTATACACAAATTATACAACAATGATACATTTTCTATACATATAGTGTAGGGATACATATTCTATACAACTATGATACTGTTTTTATATGTATGATACAATTCTTATACATATACAGTAGTGATACATATTCTATACAACAATAATACAGTTTCTATACATATGCTGGGATTAGTTGAAAAATAACAACAAAATGAAATTATTTTGAAAAGGCTAAAAAATGTCTTTTAATATTCTTGGGTTGTCAATAGTTTCATCCGCATGACCATTTATATCCTTTTCCCATATATATTTATGGGCTAATTTTGTCACATTCACTTGCAGATACGCAGAAGAAATAAATGACGAGAACAGTGGGTGTGCGTCGGGCATGAACCACTTCATTAATAAAAAAGGAGGCTACCCAATGGGTCTCTTTAGTAATATGTGCAGAGACGATAGAGAGGGTTTGAGCTGTGCAACCACTACTGGTCCAGCTATAAACAAACTAAGGGGCACTTTTGCTGCAAAACCAAGAGGCAGAAATTAAATTAGTGATGACAAAATAGCTTGGATTAATTAATTAAAACAACAAAAGTCTTGTAGGTACATTATGATATTGGTTAGGAATAACCTATGTCATTCATTTAAATCAAAACATGGTGTATACGGTTGAAAATTTAGTATTGCATTTTGTGATACGAATTATATTGATGATGAGTATTTTTCGGATGTTCCGTGAGACTAGTATGAATAAGATAATACATTTTCTTTCAATTAACGCACGTGTTCTCTCTCAGTATCTTCTTACTCGTAGATTAGAATAAAGTTTGCCCTCCGAAGTTTCTTGAAATGTAATATTATGAGAGTTGAGAACAAAAAGTTAGATCGATTTGAGTCGAATTTGAACTAAATAATCGAACGGATTATTGAACTTGCAAGTTGCAACCCTCTTGTGCGGTAATTGTTAACTATACATGGGAACCATGGTCCATTACCTTTTCGAGCGATCAGTAATTTTAGTAGATTAAGTCATTATTATCAAGGCACAATTATGATATGGTTGAGAAGATTGTTCAAAACTATAACCTCCGATCCCAAAAATAAATTTATTTTAAAATATTTAATCTATACTATATTAAAAGCAAAAAAAGGCTTAGAAATGTTGATTGAACTTTTTGTCCTTCGTTAAAAGGCTCTACAATAGACAAAATTGTCATTCACTATTTACTTTATATTTAGAACTTTAAAATCAATAAAAATGTTACTTATTAAATTGTTCCTAATTTGAACTATATATCAAGTACTAATATTTAGGAGTTTAAAATCAATTATGATATTACCTTATATAAAAATTCTTCTTATTTATATTCATTAGAATTGATATTGCCAGTAGGTTGTTTTGCTTTACAATACGTTGCTGATTGTCTCTGTTACTTGATTTACATTGTAGAATTTGCTGGCTTGCTTTTCATTTGAGATTCTTGCTTTTATTTTTATTTGCTGTAGTTAGAAATTGCTTTTGCCTGCTTGCTTCATTTTCAGGCCTTTAGTTTTCCATCCGGTTGCATCGCTTAATTCTCTATTTTTTTAATCCTTGTAGCTAATTTACATTTTTGCATTACTTATATTGTTCTTGTCGTAGTATTTAGACTTTCATCTAGATTATTGCTAAATTGTGTTTTAGTATTGATTCTTGCCTATTTGAGTAGTTCATATTTGCTTTACTGGCTTTGGTAGACGATGGTATACTAGGGTCATGTTCTCGGACGGGGGTGAGGGTTGGAGGGGGTAGGTGGGTTAAGGGAGTTTCTAGTCTGAGAGTAGGGTCTTGGAATATTGGGACTTTATCGGGGAAGTCCACTGAACTAGTTAAAATTCTTAAGAAGAGGTGGATTAATATAGCTTGTATCCAGGAGACTAAATGGGTAAGATCCAGAGCTAAAGATGTGGACGAGTATAAGCTATGGTTCTCAGGTAGGTCGAGGGATAGGAATGGGGTAGGCATTTTAGTAGATAGTGACTTAAGAGACTAGGCGGTAGGGGTTAAGAGGGTCAATGATAGGATGATAACGATTAAGCTGGTCGTTGGAGGGTTTATTTTGCACATTATTAGTGCTTACGCGCCTCAAGAGGGCCTGCGAGAGAAGGAGAAGAGACGTTTTTGGGAGGATTTGGACGAGATGGTGGGAGGTATACCGCTCACTGAGAAGCTATTCATAGGAGGAGATTTCAATGGACACGGCGAGGTCAATTTCGGGGGGATATGACGATGTACG
>NW_026714033.1:0-50533 GCF_029784015.1 Lycium ferocissimum | reverse complement strand
AAGTAAGAGTTGGGTGTCATATCTTACGATGGGATTGGGTATGACAAAGTGGTATACGGCGGTTCGTCTAGGGGTTGTACGCAGAAGTCGTGTCTAGTAGAGTCTTATTTATGGTGTGTTGCCTTGCCACATTTATAAACTGGAGGCTACAGGGCATTTAGGATGGTTACTCTTCTTTCATATCTAAGACCGAGCGAAGCCATAGGAAATGATCTTCCTTATACTAACACTTGATTTCAGCAGAAGAACGGTATCGACAGAAGAAAGTGAGTGATGATATTGGAAGTTACAGAGGTAAGTCACTCCGTTGAGGCTACGTTATCAGAATATGTATTTATATGATAATGAATTGGTTGTCATAGAGGTAAGTCAGTGTTCGTACAACAGAGGAATTGATTAAATGTATTTATTGATGATAAGTTCAGTTATAAGTTTGTGAACTAAACAAATTGAATGAATCAGTACAAAGGTAAGCAAAGGTACGAAAGATGTATGTCGGGTAAGATAAGAATATTGAAGTATGATTGAATTGTAAAGCTGAAGAATGAAGGGGAAAGTAAATAGGAAGGTATAATAAGGCAGAACGCTAAAGGATCAGTGTTATATCCCGCATTTCGTACATTGGAATATTCCGAGTCAATCGCGGGAAGTTAAGGGCGAGGCCATTCTCCGGTTTTGCTTTAAGGCGCAAGTCGCTTGTAGACATTATTGGCATGGAGCATTAAGGGCAAACTTGGAATTCGAAAATTATTACTCATGACTTGTGGAAGAAAGTCTTGTGGCCATTCAAGTTGGAGTGGACCATGGCCCACATGATGCAAGCACATGTGATTAAAAAGATGACAAAGTGAGTAAAATTCATCTTTGGTGACTTAAGGGAAAAATCTAGAAAAATGGAGAAGTTTGGTGGAAAAAGAAAAAAAAAAAAAAGAAAAGAAGAGCACATGATCAGCCATGTGCATATATTTATATATATATATAAGCAAGTCATGAAAAAAACAAGACCATGTATCATTTTAACTCTAGAGAGTTCAAGAAAAATGAAGAGAAAAAGAGAAGGAGGAGGCACGGCCAAGGGGGTACAGCCGAACCAGCCCCATAAGGTGGACCATGAAAATTATTTTCTTCAAGTTTTCATACTAATTGGAAGGTCCTCGTCGACGTGGAGTAGTCGTTGGAACAAGAAAACCATCCGTTTTTGCAAGTGGAGTCTTAGCCGAGAAGGGGAGTTGGAGGAAAGGTAAGGTTCAATCTTTATTTTCATGTGTTATGCATGGTTTGTGGATGTTGTGGAGTGTGGAAATGAATAGAATTCATGAAAGTATGGTGTGTTGAAGTGTAGCCGTATGCATGTTGTTTGGTGAAGGCATGATGAACAAATTCTATTTAATGTTTGGTTGGTGTTGTTAGGGATGGTTTGTGTATGTTTTGGCATGTAGAAATGAATGAAATTCATGGAATCATGTGGAATGGGAACTTGGCCGTGTAGGGGCTGTTTTGATAGAACATAATGAACTAATTTTATGTAGTGTATTGGTTGTTGTTTGTTGTGGATTATGTGATGAAAACGAAGGTTCAATGGTCTAAATTGAGGTTGTAATTGTTTGTGGGCTGATTTGCAAGATAATGTGAATTCAATATAGCTTCTTGTATTGATGAAAATGATGTTGCTAACATATAGAATTGTTGATATAGTTTATGAATTGGAAAGAAAGAAGTGCGTTGTTATTGTTCTAGTTAAGTTGGAAGATTTCGGGTAAGATTGGATGTTGGTTTGGATATCTTGAATTACCTATCGATATTGTATTATGATTGTTGGTTTGATTGTTGTTGATAGATTGGCCGGGCTGAATTCCCGGATTGTTGTTGATTAAAAGTTGCTAAGTTGGAATTTTGGTGATGGTGTATTTATGGGGAAGTCTTGCCGAAATTTCGGTAGACAAGTGTTACTTTAAGATTTAACTTCTAGATGCTCGAATTAATGTTGGGTAAATGTGACCAAATTGTAGATTCTGGCGAACTTGGAACTGGAATTTGGAGTAATGGAAGAGGCGGAAAAGGTATGTAAGGCTTCACTCTTCTTCCTTTGGCATGTCTTAGATGTAATAGGCTTGAATACGTGTCTCGGGGACCACTCTAATTCTAGAAATCCGAGCTTGAATTTGACTACTATTCATTCAGTAGAATTGAATTAAATGCTTATGAATAGTTGAAAGAATTGTCTAAACACCTAGAACTTGCATGAATAGGATCCGTTTACCCTGAAACTCTCATAAGTAATGTCATGAAATGTATTATACGTAAATTGTGTACGCCGCCTCATTTGACCGAGGTGGGCCCACTATTCCCGAACTCCCTCCTATTGTCCCATTAGGCTTGTTTCCGTACTATAGTTAATGGGAGTTCTTGGTTATCATTCCGACTACCAAACAATAGGCCGTTCTAACTAAACCATTGACCCCAAGGCATGATTTTCCCTCCTAAAAGTTTACAAATGTTTTCCAAAATATTCATTTTTCTCCAAAAACCAAGTTTTACAATATTGAAAGTCTTAATGACTAAAACGACGATTATGGTTCTATGATGATAATGATGATGCCAGATATGAGAAAAAGTATATGACGAGTATGTCAAGGATATGTTCTTACTACGAATATGACGATATGAAATGTTAAGCTATTTTTGGATAATGACTATTTTCAAAGGTTTTAAAGTAAACGAAATGATGCCTTATGATTCTGTATATGCTTTTCCATGAAGTTACTCTCCATTGATAGTCTCGCCTTATATAAATTGTTCCTTCAAGGTGAGACAAAGCGCCCATGGTTATTCCATATTGCGATCGGAGGTTATCGACCTTACGTCACTCCGATAGAGTCATAGCTTTTCTTTGGGCTCTCTTGCATGCTATGGTATGATATATATGTATATATATGTATATGGGGAAGAGGGGAAAAGGTAAAGAGCGCTATAGACGCGGGATGTATACACGGTACATGTATCCGTACTTGACTTGATATCATCCCGGACGCGGGATGCCCGGACGCGGGATATATATATATATATATATATATATTTAGGGTTAAATGGATCGGCTGCCGACGCCTCGGCAATGTGATATATTCTATTTTCTATATATATGAAAGAAATGTTTTTCAAAGACAGCTTAGCATGCATGGCATCCGCCCCCAGGGGCACTCAGATGCACAGGTTACTCTGCTATCCGATGATATGTTCTATGTTTCCATGCAGTTATTGTTCATGTACAGGTTATTCTCTCACGATAGGATATCCCGTTATTGTTCATGCTTATATCTCTTACTATGTTGCTACTCCTGCCTTACATGCTCAGTACATAGCTCGTACTGACCCCTCTTCTTCGGGGGCTGCGTTTCATGCCGCGCATGATACGATTCAACCTAGGGAAACTCTAGAAAAACAAAAGAACAAGAAAATCAGAATAAAGGTGGAAGAAGAGTAGAAATGGAAGATGATAGATGGATAAATACTTTACCCAAGAGCAAGAAATCTATGGACAAGAAAGGGTATATTAAACCCTAACCCTTCCAATCAGATTTACAAACCCTAGAACCTAAGCAATTCGAATCAACAAACGACTCAAATGATTCCACAAATGAGCAACATTGAATTCGATGGAAATAAGCAATTCACTTCACAACTAGGAAGTAACACTTGGTTAACCAACCAAACAATCTATATTAATCTACAACTACCATCTACAATATCTCATAAGAGTTTCTTCATTCAACATAATCTAGTGATGAAAATAACTAAGTCTAGTTTTTTATACTAAGAGACTTAAGAGCTAGGCTAGTTATTACAGAATGCCATTAATGAGGCAAGGGCCTTGTTTGGCTAGTTGGATGTTGGCTTGAAATCCGAAAAGGCTCCTCTTGCACACATAGCCATCATCCAAGCCTCGATTGCAATTGTGAACCTTTTGTATCCATGGCCCTTCTTTGCACGTCTAGCCTCATTTGCATTTCGTCACTTTGCGACTCACAGCCACTTTGAGTGTTGGCCTTCTTTCTTGTAGCTTCTTCTTTCATTCCCTCCAAGCTACTTTCCATACTTCATAGGCCTTCTATGGGGCTTGTGTGCCTCTCCATGGGTCTCCAATGCTCCTTTGGTCATCCTCCTAGCTTGAATGGATTGGAGTTCCATGCCTTGGTCTTCAATGTGAGCCTTCAAGCGGTGTGCCTAGTAGGGTCATATCATCCTCCTTCTTGAAAAGGATTCGTCCTCGAATCCGAACTCCAAAAAGCAAAGGAAGATGGAAGACAACATACTCCTCAAAGATTGAGGGTTAGCACACTCAATAATAACCACATAATCATGCCAAGGATGAACAAATTTGTGGTACAACCACACATCAATAGTAATCATGCATAAGTGCATACATGGGATTTCAACAAGGTGAATTCCCCAAATTCAAAAAGTAACTCACTCCCCAAGCAAGTTCTACCTTCATTTTGACTAAGTGTAAGGTCATTCCAACCTAGAGCCCAACCCTCTACACTAGTCTCCTCAAACAATGGTTTCACTACCAAGACATACCAAGAAGACACTACAGGGTCATAAACAAAGATATGCCTCGGATTATGGTCTACACATCCCTCTTGAAAACCCATCATACACTTAAGCAACAACATACAAAGGGTTTTATAAGCAAAGAGGTCATAAGGAAAGGTATCACACAAGGTATTGCTAGCAATTTGTAGCCAAGTTTTACCCTCCTTTTCAAAGTAATTCATTTTAGCGATCTAGTCACGTTCCCTCGAAAAGGAGGTTTTCCTCACCAAGAAATGGATCATCATACCATAGTGGAATTTTGGTGACTTTGTGATTCCAAAGAATGGATTCATTTTCAACATCACAAAACACAAGATCAGGCATTTCACAATCATCCACTATATCTCTATCAAGCAAATTACCATCCTTGAAGAGAGTATGCCCGATCACAAGATCACATCAAAATAAGCAAGTTCACTCTCAAAGGATCAATATCAACACAAGTGCTACCACTAGATGGACACAATTTACTCTTGCAAGAAGAGCCAATATAGTCATCAAAAGGATCAACTAGTGTGTAAGCACTTTTCACCGAGACATCATCAATTAACAAAGGGTCACTAATTCTATCACAAGGCAAAACTTGACCTCTACTCAATTGTTCATCAAGCACAAAGTGATACACATTTGCTAAAGTAGAAGGGTTAGCTTTGTTACCTCTTTGTTGAAGCACATCACCTTTGTCAATTTGGTCAAGTTCCTTGTATTGGCCTCCCTCCAAAGGAACTTGGAAACTCGGGTTCATGTCCTCTTTGGGGTGATCATCCCTAAGTACCTACAAAAGGAACAAGACAACTAGAAGGAATAGAAAAGTTAGAGGGGTTAGCTTGACTTGGCACCAAGTCCTTCTCTTCACCACACCTTTCCTCCCCTCCTAACATTCCTCTAGCGAAATACACTTTCTTACTCTTCCAGAAGTGAACAATGTCCTCCTTGAGCAACTAAGGTCTCCTTTTCGCTCACAACCATTTCCTCATTTTTCATCTTTTCACGTAACTCCTTCATGACTCTATAGTCTTCACGGACTTCATAAGTCAATGGGGAAGGACATACTTTTTACCTTTGACCACAAAAGAATACTTGTTGGTCCCCACTATGTTGAGTCCACATCAAATTGCCAAGGTCTCCCAAGCAAAATATGGCACTCTTGCATTGGTACCACATCACATAAAATTTCATCCGAATATCTTCCAATGCTTAATGGATAATCGCTTGCTTGGTCACCCGCATTTCTCCACTTTCATTGAACCATTGTAGCTTGTAGGGCTAGGGTGTTTTCTTGTGGGAACTTTTACTTTCAACCAAAGTGGCTAACCGCATTAGTGCAACTCCCACCATCAATTATCAAGGAACAAACCTTGTCCAAAATCTTACACCTAGCATGAAACAAGTTCTTCCCGTTGGTCACTCTCTTCCCTAGCTAGAGCTTATGGATCTTCGAGTAACAAATAGCATGATTCAAAGCCTCCTCATAATTCAATTCAACTTCACTCTCGGAATCACCCTCACACTCACTACTTTCTCCTTCTTATCATGACCAACCACGCCCTCATTTTCATCATCGGTTCGATACCCGTCCCTCACTATAGTGATAGTCCTCCGGTCGGGGACACTCACTTGCAATATGTCCTCTACCTTGGCATTTGAAACATTGAATGGTAGATGGACGAGGAAGTTAGGTTTAGCATTATTACCTCCTTTGGCTTGGTCGCCTCCTCTAGCCTTGTAATCAAACTTAGCTTGAGGAGTGGGAGTAGTGATCTTGGGTTTCTCCCAAGTGGGCAGCTTCCACTTCTCTTTCCTTGGTTCCAAGTTGAAGATATTTTGCTTTTGTCTTTGTAAGACCTCTCTTCTTTAGATCCGCTTCAACCTTGGATGCATCATGGAATGCCTCTTCAAGACTATTATAAGTCTTGAGCCTCATCGGTTTAGAGATGTCCCGATTCAAGTTGGCTACAAACCTTATAATAGTGTACTCCTCATGCTCTTCTATCTTGGACTTCATCAAGTCCTCAAACTCATCAAAGTATGCTTCCACACTTTTTAACCCTTGCTTCAACATGTACAACCTTTTGAGTGCATCTTGGTGGTATGTGGATGGAAGCCACCTTGTCTCCATGAGCTCAATCAAGTCGTTCCAAGTTGGGAGATCATAGATGTGTTGTTGAGCTCTTTGTAACTTCTTGGATTCCCACCAAGTAGAAGCGTATCCCTCGAATTGAGTGAGGGCATACTTTGCCTTTAAGGCCTCGGAAACATTGTTCGTGAGGAAGATGCGCTCACTTTGCAATTTCCATTCAAGGAATTCTTCCGGATTGCTACCTCCTTGGAATGTAGGAAGGTTCACCTTGATGGTGTTCAAATTTCGCTCATTATCTTGCCATCTTCCCCGATCTTCATAAACTTGGGCTCCCCCTAGGTCTACATGACCTTGGAATCTAGGGTCATGGCCCGGAAACCTCTCAAAACCTCCTCTTCCGCCCCTCCCCCGGTTATTCATCCCTCCACGCCTACCTCCTTGCCGGTTATCATCCCACCACCGACCTTGTGGGTAGTCATCATACTCCTCTTCGTTCATGGGGTATTGGTAGTGGCGTTGGTATTGGTTTTGGTTAGGAAAGGGATCTTGTGTTTGGTTTTGGGGTGGAGCTTGGGGTGTTTGTCGTAAGGTCACTTGAGGGATTGCCTCATTCGGGTTGTGTTGGTAAACATGGGGATAGGTTTGTCGATTGGTGTTTTGGAAAGTGGAGTTTTGGGATGGAAGGTTGGTTGTTTGGGGTAGTGGAGCTCTTTGGGTGGAGGTGGTTGTGGTGTTGGGATTGCACAAGGCATGGGCTAGTCCCGGGATAAGGGTTGGTGTGGTGTCTTGTGTTTTATCCCCATCACCTTCATTCCGAGAACGGGGAGTGCCCATTCTACTCGAACCCTCCATTTGAACTTTCTCAATACTCACCATCCGTTCATCCATAGCCTTGACTTCCCATTCATTTCTCCTCTCATCTCTTCCATACCCGTTTGCATGCACGAGGGTTGATTCATGATCATAGCCAATGAACTTGCTATGGATGACATATCTACTACCTCTTGCATTCTATCACCTTGGTTTGACATGATGACTGCAAAACTAGCAAACAAGATTAGTAATAAAAGCCTCACTTCACTCGAATTGAACTCTCAACCTTACCACACTCGTGCTCTTTCGAAGTTGTTGATGAATCACTCGTCCAATCAAATTCACACGTTGCTTATCCTTTGTGGTAGAATGGATTCTTGTTTAGATGAATGACGGACGACTCAAAAGCAAAACGGACGAGAGCCAATAAAGTTGCAACGAAATAAAACGAAGAAAAGCTTGAAAGAAATTAGCACGAAAGAAATGTTGACACAAGAACTAGTAGACACAAGTAGGAACAACTACTAAATGGCTACTAGTTAAGAGACACTAGAAAATGGAATGCTAAAACCGGAAAATAAATAAATTTTTGGGCCCGGGTAGGTGATAACTTGAAAATGCGGCCGTGAAATTTGAGTGATCTAAGGCATCAATTTGAAACAACCAAAATTTTTAAGTTTCTATACTCTTTTTTTTTTTTTTTTTTTTTGCTCCCTACTAAAGGATTAGGACGCAATCCAACAATCACTCCCAAGAAAAAATTTTGAAATTGAATTGAATTAGAAGTGAAAGAAATCGAAGTCGAATCAAGAAACGAGCACCTTAGAATTGTTGCGGAAGATAGTGTTATACGATCACTTTCACGACCAATATCACCTTTCACGACCACTTATACGGGTCGTATAATATTATACGGTCCGTATAATACGTCCGTATTCGAAGGACGAAATGAACAGAATGTCTCCAAGTCAGCTCCTATTTCACGACTAGGTTCACGGATCGTATAAAATTGTACGGTCCGTATAATACGTCCGTACTTGAAGACCAAATTATAACAGGAACTATCCAAACCGGCTCCTATTCCACCAAGTTTCACGGGTCGTATAAAATTGTACGATCCGTATAATACGGTCGTACTCGACGGATCAATTGTAACGAAACTCTCCAAATGCTCTTGTACCACGACCAAGTTTCACGGTCCGTATATAATTGTATTGTCCGTATAACTTGATGAAAGCAACTTCGTGAAATTTGATGTCGTACCTCGTTTGGCTCGGGAATTGTGCTAGATTTTGAATTTGCTGACTTCTTGGGACCCACTCAACCTTGTATTTACCCTTTTTGGCTAGAAAAACAACTTTTCAACTTTTGACTTGGATTCCTTGGATCTAACTTTCCTTTTTATCATCTTCTTCACCAAGAACAAAGATGAACAATGAAGAACATTCAAAAACCCAATGTGGTCCAAATCAACTCGTTTTTGCCCCGATTTTGGATCTAAGCTCCTTATCACTTAGACAACAAAGCCCAATACGAATCAAAGCTCAATTTCACCAAAATCAACTAAACCCACTTTGAGTTCTTCAAGCTTTGATGAACTCTCTAATGGTGGAAACTTCAATTCTTACCCAAATAACTTCAAATTTCGTTTCTAGATGTTTTTCACCACAACAAACTCAAATCTAACTTCAAAAACAACAAAATCAAAGCACAAAATGATTTTCAAATTTTTTTGGGATTTTCGATTTTTTTTTTTTTGATTTTCGAATTTTGAACCTAGGATTAGAAATTGTGGGAACAATCTCTTAGCCTATGCTCGATACCAAATGATACGATTCAACCTAGGGAAACTCTAGAAAAATAAAAAAAACAAGAAAATCGAATAAAGGATGGAAGAAGAGTAGAAATGGAAGAGGATAGATGGATAGATACTTGACCCAAGAGCAAGAAATCTATGGACAAGAAAGGGTATATTAAACCCTAACCCTTCCAATCGGATTTACAAACCTAGAACCTAAGCAATTCAAATCAACAAACGACTCAAATGATTCCACAAATGAGCAACATTGAATTCGATGGAAATAAGCAATTCACTTCACAACTGGAAGTAACACTTGGTTAACCAACCAAACAATCTATATTAATCTAAAACTATCTACAATATCTCATAAGAGTTTCTTCATTCAACATAATCTAATGATGAAAATAACTAAGTCTAGTTTTTATACTAAAAGACTTAAGAGCTAGGCTAGTTATTACAAGAATACTATTAATGAGGCAAGGGTCTTGTTTGGCTAGTTGGATGTTGGCTTGAAATCCGAAAAAGGCTCCTCTTGCACACATAGCCATCATCAAGCCCTCAAACTTGCAATTGTGAACCTTTTGTATCCCTGGCCCTTGTACTTTGCATTTTATGTCCCTTTGCGACAGCAGAAATGTCCCTACCCACTTTGAGTGTTGGCCTTTTCGTAGCTTCTTCTTTCATTCCCCTCCTATTTTACTTTCCATACTTCATAGGCCTTCCTATGGGGCTTGTGTGACTCTCCATGGGTCTCCAATGCTCCTTTGGTCATCCTCCTAGCTTGAATGGATTGGAGTTCCATGCCTTGGCGATGTAAGCCTTCAAGCGAGGTGTGCCTAGTAGGGTCATAGTTTTTTTTTGTTTGAACCCGGATGAGCCGAAGTTAGCATTTTTTTGTCCGGCGGAGTTGGTAGGCTCCACTTGTCTCGGAGTTTCAAACCATCTAATCGGAGCATATGTGCCATGATATTTTGTTCGGAGTTAGAGACTTTGCGGACGAGTCGTGGGTATTGGGTTGTCATTGTGTAATCGGCTCCAACAAACCGATATGCTATTATGTTTCGTGTCACGAGTCTTTATGATGTCAGATTCTATTTATGAAAAAAAAAATGTTCTACGTATTCATTTCTAATTGATTCATAAAGTCATATGCGTAATAAGAGTTAGCGGGTTCGCTCGGCTCCGAATACGGGGTCGGGTGCCCATCACACCCTAGTAGGATCGGGGTGTGACAAAGTGGTTGAAAGGTCGGTCTAAGGGTTGTGCAAAAGTCGTGTCCAAGAGAGTCCATTTTATGGGTGTGAAGCCGGCCACATTCATAAAAATCCGCGGGGCATCTAGGTAATGTTGACCTTCTTTCTATCTTAGATCGTGCGATAGCGCCAAGTCATAGGAAATGAAATCCCCTATACTAAAATCGATTTTAGCAGCGCTCGGTATTGATGGAAAAAAAATGAGTAAGGATATGGAAGATCAAAAGAGGTAATTTGGATGGATATATTTGTTCCGTTACGTGAAGTGGGGAGCTAGACAGGAAATAGTCATACGCATAGGCGGGAAGTGAACATCGGGGAATGAAAAGGGCAAAATAGTCATTGTAAAAGAAAGGACGTATTACGAAAATGTCTCGGAAGCTGTAAAGTTCCGGTTGGCTCTAGATCAGGTAATAAAGGTCATGTGAGGAAGTGGACGCGATGATATTAGCATTGAGGCACCGGATTCTACCAAAGTTTCGAGGTTAAGCGTGCTCAGGTGGGAGCAATTCTATGATGGGTGACCCCCTGGGAAGTATGCGAGAAATTCGATATATTTAGCCTTAAGAGACAAATGAGAAGTTAGGGTAGCCTAAGGGAAACTAGAGCATATGGGACGGTTGGAGATCATAAGAAGACGCGTAGGACGAGGCAAACTTGCTTGGTAAAGAGACAGGAAGTGCATCACAGCCCTGGGAATTGTGGATAGGCTTGAACAGCGTTTGGACGTATTTTGTGGGCTAGTTAATAGTAATTATATATATATGTATATATGAAGGTGTAGGATATCCCAAATATGATTGTATCGGTGGACATGTGAATCCCAGCAACCGAAGTTACGATACAAAAGGCATTAATCGAGTAAGGAATACCGAAGTTCGAGTGACGAGAAGAGTAAATGGTACAAGTGTTGCAAAGTAAGCTATTATTATTCTACTATAGATTGAGATTGGGAATGAGGATATGAGACGAAGTATAAACGGACAATGGTATAGGTACACAATTTGGGGGGGAAGTTGAGGTGCGAGGAATGTAAGGATGAGATAGAGACCTTGATACGGAAATATGTTTGATATGGATGCTTGGATTACAAATGAAACCCCCTTCATGGAAATAAGTCAGTGAGATCGGAAAACCAACAATAAGTGTATAAGAATCAGGATGGTGTTTGAGGCAGTGTGAGAAGTCTTGCAAAAACCTCGAATGACAGGACACTAGAAAATGGGCGTGTATGAAGAGAACGAGGGTGATGAGAGAATGATATTGGATAACTTAAGAGATAATGTGAAGGATAGTGATAGTTATAAAAGGGAGCTCCCCCGAGGTGCTTATGAGACCCCGTAGGACTAGTTGAACATTCGAGGACGAATGTTCTAAAGGGGGGAAGGATGTTATATCCCGCATTTCGTACATTGGAATATTCCGAGTCAATCGCGGGAAGTTAAGGGCAAGGCCATTCTCCGGTTTTGCTTTAAGGCGCAAGTCGCTTGTAGACATTATTGGCATGGAGCATTAAGGGCAAACTTGGAATTCGAAAATTATTACTCATGACTTGTGGAAGAAGTCTTGTGGCCATTCAAGTTGGAGTGGACCATGGCCCACATGATGCAAATACATGTGATTAAAAAGATGACAAAGTGAGCAAATTCATCTTTTGTGACTTAAGGAAAAATCTAGAAAAATGGAGAAATTTGGAGGAAAAGAAAAAGAAAAAAAAAAAGAGAAAAGAAGAGCACATGATCAGCCATGTGCATATATTTATATATATATGAGCAAGTCATGAAAAAACAAGACCATGTATCATTTTAACTCTAGAGAGTTCAAGAAAAATGAAGAGAAAAAGAGAAGGAGGAGGCACGGCCAAGGGGGCTGGCCGAACCAGCCCCATAAGGTGGACCATGAAAATTATTTTCTTCAAGTTTTCATACTAATTGGAAGGTCCTCGTCGACGTGGAGTAGTCGTTGGAACAAGAAAACCATCCGTTTTTGCAAGTGGAGTCTTAGCGAGAAGGGGAGTTGGAGGAAAGGTAAGGTTCAATCTTTATTTTCATGTGTTATGCATGGTTTGTGGATGTTGTGGAGTGTGGAAATGAATAGAATTCATGAAAGTATGGTGTGTTGAAGTGTAGCCGTATGCATGTTGTTTGGTGAAGGCATGATGAACAAATTCTATTTAATGTTTGGTTGGTGTTGTTAGGGATGGTTTGTGTATGTTTTGGCATGTAGAAATGAATGAAATTCATGGAATCATGTGGAATGGGAACTTGGCCGTGTAGGGGCTGTTTTGATAGAACATAATGAACTAATTTTATGTAGTGTATTGGTTGTTGTTTGTTGTGGATTATGTGATGAAAACGAAGGTTCAATGGTCTAAATTGAGGTTGTAATTGTTTGTGGGCTGATTTGCAAGATAATGTGAATTCAATATAGCTTCTTGTATTGATGAAAATGATGTTGCTAACATATAGAATTGTTGATATAGTTTATGAATTGGAAAGAAAGAAGTGTGTTGTTATTGTTCTAGTTAAGTTGGAAGATTTCGGGTAAGATTGGATGTTGGTTTGGATATCTTGAATTACCTATCGATATTGTATTATGATTGTTGGTTTGATTGTTGTTGATAGATTGGCCGGGCTGAATTCCCGGATTGTTGTTGATTAAAAGTTGCTAAGTTGGAATTTTGGAGATGGTGTATTTATAGGGGAAGTGCTGCCGAAATTTCGGTAGACAAGTGTTACTTTAAGATTTAACTTCTAGATGCTCGAATTAATGTTGGGTAAATGTGACCAAATTGTAGATTTTGGCGAACTTGGAACTGGAATTTGGAGTAGCGTAAGAGGCAGAAAAAGGTATGTAAGGCTTCACTCTTCTTCCTTTGGCATGTCTTAGATGTAATAGGCTTGAATACGTGTCTCGGGGACCACTCTAATTCTAGAAATCCGAGCTTGAATTTGACTACTATTCATTCAGTAGAATTGAATTAAATGCTTATGAATAGTTGAAAGAATTGTCTAAACACCTAGAACTTGCATGAATAGGATCCGTTTACCCTGAAACTCTCATAAGTAATGTCATGAAATGTATTATACGTAAATTGTGTACGCCGCCTCATTTGACCGAGGTGGGCCCACTATTCCCGAACTCCCTCCTATTGTCCCATTAGGCTTGTTTCCGTACTATAGTTAATGGGAGTTCTTGGTTATCATTCCGACTACCAAACAATAGCGTATATTCTAACTAAACCATTGACCCCAAGGCAT
The DNA here is from genome assembly GCF_029784015.1 of Lycium ferocissimum. Classification (NCBI taxonomy): domain Eukaryota; kingdom Viridiplantae; phylum Streptophyta; class Magnoliopsida; order Solanales; family Solanaceae; genus Lycium; species Lycium ferocissimum. The sequence continues at coordinate 36,733 of NW_026714033.1, read as the reverse complement.
GATTTTCCTTCCTAAAAGTTTACAAATGTTTTCCAAAATATTCATTTTTCTCCAAAAACCAAGTTTTACAATATTGAAAGTCTTAATGACTAAAACGACGACTATGGTTCTATGATGATAATGATGATGCCGGATATGAAAAAGTATATGACGAGTATGTCAAGGATATGTTCTTACTACGAATATGACGATATGAAATGTTAAGCTATTTTTGGATAATGACTATTTTCAAAGGTTTTAAAGTAAACGAAATGATGCCTTATGATTCGTATTTTATATGTTTTTTTCCATGAAGTTATTCTCCATTGATAGTCTCGCCTTATATAAATTGTTCCTTCAAGGTGAGACAAAGCGCCCATGGTTATTCCATATTGCGATCGGAGGTTATCGACCTTATGTCACTCCGATAGAGTCGTAGCTTTTCTTTGGGCTCTCTTATGCGCTATGGTATGATATATATGTATATATATGTATATAGGGAAGAGGGGAAAAGGGCGGAAAAAAGCGCTATATTTCGGGATGTATACACGGTACATGTATCCGTACTTCGACTTGATATCATCCGGACGCGGGATATACGCGGGATATATATATATATATTTATGGTTAAATGGATCGGCCGCCGACGTGTGTGTGCAATGTGATATATTCTATTTTCTATATATATGAAAGAAATGTTTTTCAAAGACGACTTAGCATGCATGGCATCCGCCCCCGGGGGCATTCGGAGCTTTAGTTACATCTATCCGATGATATGTTCTATGTTTCCATGCTTTTATTGTTCATGTACGTGTTATTCCTTTATCTCACGATATGATATCCCGTTATTGTTCATGCTTATATCTCTTACTATGTTGCTACTTCCTGCCTTACATGCTCGATACATAGCTCGTACCGACCCCTCTTCTTCGGGGCGCGTTTCATGCCGCGCAGGTACATGAGACGAGAACGAAGTTAGCATAGAAGGTGTCCGCGGAGTTGGTAGGCTCCACTTGTCGGAGTCTTTGCCGAGTCGGAGCATATGTGCCATGATGTTTTGTTCGGAGTTAGAGACTTTGCGAACTATAGTCGTGGGTATTGGGTTGTCATGTGTAATCGGCTCCAACGTGCCGATATGCTATTATGTTTCGTGTCACGAGTCTTTATGATGATGGATTCTATTTATGAAAAAAAAATGTTCTATGTATTCATTTCTAATTGATTCATAAAGTCATATGCGTAATAAGAGTTAGCGGGTTCGCTCGACTCCGAATACGGGGTCGTTGGTGCCCATCAGCACCCTAGTAGGGCCGGGATGTGACAATCGTCACATCTGAGAATGATATATGAGGTAAGTTTCGACATCTTTTAAGAAGAAAATAGGGGAACCTTGTGTGGTGAGAGATATGTCGTTATATATATATTAGCCACATGGAGGCTATTGTTGGTATTTGCTGCGTGTAGGTTTTGGAAGTTTCTTAAAAATAGTTCCCCTCGAAATTTCCTAGAATTTAAAGGAGATAAGATATAAGCTTACAATATGTCCTAACGGGAATACCCATAAGATGTTGTAAAAAAAAAGTAATAAATGAAAGTTAAGTATCGTTGAAGATAAGATATAAGTTTGTAATATGTCCTAATGGGAAAAGATGTTGTGAAAAAAAAGTAATGCTAGGAATGAGGATTAAGTTAAAAGTATCGTTGACACAAAGAGATGAGTTAAATGTCGTTGAATTGATAGAACGGTAATTATAAGATTGACATTGATATGGTAAAGAGAAATACTAAGGGTAAATTAAATGACTAAAAGTAAATAAAACATGACATGTAAGAGAAAGGGTAAATTAAATATATATGTCACTCATATTGATTGGATGGATAAGCATAAGTAAAATACGACAAGTCTATTAGCAAAATAATCATATATATGGGGCTTTTGGGATGGTGGGTACAATACGAAAGGTTATAACGAATGTGAATACGTTGGTAAGATAACTTATGTGTTAAGTGTACAAGGGCCGATCATGAGCAACCAGTAACGGGTTAAGTATGCTTACTTCACAAGGTTTATTCTATTTTATACAACACTTGCGAATGAGATCAAGAAGTGGCACTCTATAGAGTTGATTATGATCAGATATAATGAGAACGTAGCAAGTTGAGCGTGATAGTGGTAAGTAAATTATAGCAAGGAAAGAATTAAAGAAGTGACATGTTTTATATGAATAAAGAGTGAATGCAAGTGTGAAACTCATAAGATTATTTGGCAGAGAGAAGAAAGTTTATAAGACCTTGTTAGGGGAAAGTCCTATGGATTATAGGTTTTAGGACTTGACATTAAAATGATAGCAAGCAAAAGGAAAAAGAAAGTCAACTTGGTAAAATCAAGATAAAAGTGATATTCTAGTATTTTAAGAATGTGATTTGTATAATCGAGATCACGAGTGATATCTTTGGCATATGATGTAAAAGAAAGAAGAAAGATGAATAACAAAATAAACGATTATCCGCTTAGAAAAAAGATCAACATAATAAGGATGATCATAATAAAAATTTGAATAAGTTTTATGACACGAATAATGGATTGTATAAGTAATATATTCTAAAGGACAAAGGCGTTATTTAAGAATAGGGTTCCTAGTGCGAGAAATAAAGGACTAATTATAAATCGGGAGGTTAAAGGGCGCTAAAAAAGTAGTCGTATTATGGAGAAATTTGCAACAATCTCCTACGAATATCCTATATCCAAGACGGTATGAGTAAAGTATATAAAGGAATAAGTTGGAAAGAAAAATGTGGTCATGAGTTATGAGTTTATCGTACGACGATAAAGTGATAAAGCAGGGCTATCCTCAACGACAAATATGATATGATTATGATTTGTTTTGAAATCAATGTTGAATGCAACACAAGAGTAAAAGAGTATGAGGCATAAGAGGTATTAGTTACGCATGAGACTTAGATATGAAAACAAAGATTGCGAGTTTAAGGCAAAATGCATTTCTCGCACTATAAGTCGATTAATGAAGAAAGAATAACTTGAGATAGGAAGAAAAAGAAAAAATGACGCTATAAGTGAACTCTGAGTGTCGAAGAATGGGATAAGTGACATTACATGGATGGTACGGATAGCTAGACATACTACTATTTCGAGTATCCTATGGAATATTGTTGTTGATAAAGCGGATGTAGACATTGACTTGTAACTAACGGTTGAGCTAAGTAAAATACATCCTTGTTTAGATTGCTTGATCACATCCTTCGCAGGATGACTATGTTAAGATTTCACACATGAATTACTGTAGCTATAAATTATGGGAAATGGCATGAATATTGACCAATTCCATCGAGCTTCATGAAAATGGAGTCTTTGAAGATCATGGGAGGTCCACATAGGATGGCCTTCAAGATATGGGAGATAGCTTGGATGGAAGGCTTTAAGAGTCCAAGTCCGTGGGCTATGCCTCTTACAAGCGGCTACAATCAAGAATATCCATGATTCAAGGTCGGAAGATGGGGACTTGCGCAAGGGCTATTTGTGAATGGCTACTTTCTGCTTGGAGGGTTATGATTGCAAGAAGGCCATGCATGCTAAAAGGGAAGTATAGGCCTCATTTGGATGAAGAGGGACGTGTTTGGCCTTTCTCAATCTTTTGAGAAGACTACTAAGAAGCCAAACAAGGCCCTTACTTCATTAAGGGTAGCATTGTAATTGCCTATTAGTCTTCTTTACTTAGCTTGTATATATACTATTGTCTTTCATTTCATTTAGGGACTTTTTGATGAATTATGAATATTTTGAGTGTTTGTAGGGTTGGGAGAGAGAGATGAGAGCTTTGTTGAGGCTTTTGGTTGATTATTGATTGTTGAGAGGATTGGTTGCTTGGGAATTCAATTCCCTTGAGGTCATCCTAAGAGGTTGGTGCTATCTTTGATGTAATTAGAGGTCTTGGTTTTAAGAACCTTGGTTGCCTAATTGTGCCTATTTTTGTGTCAATCTATCTTTTCTTTTCCTTTTGTTTATCTTCTTAATTTCCGTTTCCGCGTATTCGTTCTTGTATCAATTGGTATCGAGCCTAAATTAGGTTTGTTTCAACAAATCTAGCTTGGATTTGATTCTACCAAAAAAAAAAAAAAATCGAAATTCAAAAAAAAAAAAATGCGAAATTCGAAAATTCAAATTCGTGTTTGATCCGTCCTTGTTTGTTGTTTTTGACACTAGATTTGAGCTCCCTAGTGTTTTTTGAGTCTAGATCTTGAGTTTCAAGTTATTTGGAGTCATATTGAGTCATTTACCATTGTTGGAGCTTGAAGATTTTGGAACTTGAATGTGGGTTTTGAAGAAGAAGTAGAAATTTGAGTTTGAAAGTCATTGGGTTGTATTCTCCTAGTGAAGAAGGTTAAGAATCCAAAATTTGAAGTGATTTGGAGTATTTTTGAAGGATCTACCATTTTTGCTATTTGAAGCTTTGAAGAACTCAAGAACTTGAAAAGTGGGTCTTGTGATTTGGTTGAAATTGAAGGTTGAAACCTATTGGGTTTTGTTCTCTACATCAAAGAGAACTTAAATCCGAAATTTGAGCTAATTTGGAGTTGGTTTGAGGGTAGTTGAATTTTTGAATTGTTCTTGTGTTCTTGAAGACCTTCAAATCTTCATAAGGAAGAAGACTCTCCAAAGGGCTATTTGATCCAAAAGTTGCCAAATAAAGTTGTGAAAAAGTGTTTGTGGGCCCAAGTAAGTAAAAAAAAAAAAAAAAACAGAAATACTTACTCTAAATTTCTGATTTTTCAAAAAAAAAAAAAGTTGCCACGTCATCTGCCACGTCAGCGCCACGTCGCCGATGACGTCCGCCGACGACGCGCCTCGAGCGGCGGCGTGGGGGCCAAATTCAGAGAGTTGAAGTTTTCAAAACTTAGAAAAATTTTCTAAGTGTTGGAAGATTTTGGTCCAAATTTGAGGGGCATATCTTTGTGTGTATAAGGAGTTACCGGACCCATAATATATGTAAATTCAAGTTCAGAGAGTCTACTTTCCGAATCAACAAGCCGTTCATCAACCAGAGGTCTGTAGAAAAAGTTATAGGCGTTATAAAAATATGCTGCAAGCTGTTTCGAATTTCTAAGTGTTGGTCAAAACTTCCAAAAATTTGTCTAAGTGTTTGGATAAGGTTTTCACTTCTTCTTCTCATTTCTTTGATTCTCTAGCTAATTAACAACTAGTAATTGATTCTTACTTGGTTGTTAATTAGTTCTTGAGTCCTTTCTTTCAAGCCAATTCTTTTCGTTCTTTCTCGTTTTACAACTTCATCGTTAATTTCTTGATTCAAGTGTGTTTGCTTTAAATTGAGTAGTCCTTTCTTTCTTCGAGTCAACAAGAATCCATTCCGACCTCAAGTAGCAATTGTGCACCTTGCAAGCAACCGAATCCAATCGAGAATCAATATCGGCCAATCCATTTGAGTGGTAAAAGGCAAAGAGTGTGTGAGTTCATTTGAGTGGTGCTAGCCGCTCACAAACGAGTGTAAACACGAGTGTGGTGAGGTTTCTTTACTACTAACGTGTTTGCTAAGTGTTCTTTGCACACTTCTCCATGGATTCCGATTCATGTGGTGGCGATTATGATTGTTATGATGATGATGATGGTTGTAGTTATGAAAGAGAGGACTATGGGAGCTATCAAGAGTGTGATGATGGGGAATATGAGGGCTATATGGGAAATGGTGATCATGAGGAAGTTCGGGGAGAAAATTACTATTTTGAAGGAGAATATGAAGAGAGTGGTACTCATGGGTCTCATGAGAAAGATGGGGATGAAGAAGAACCTTGTTATGCTTCACATGATGAAGGTGGTTCTTGTGCTATACATCATGATGATGAAGATGACTCGAGATATGACTCTCCTTCACACGTGTCTTATGGGTCTTATGGGGAAAATCCTTATACAAATAAGACTTGTGGAAGGTATGTCTATGGAGGTAGTGGAAGTCGCTAATGTTGATTATGGAAGGACTTCTAGTGGGCATGCATATGCTCCTTCTTGTAGTAATTCCTATTCGAAGCAAAGTGGCATGAGCGGGAATGTGAGTACGAGTCGGGGGTCATCCTATACAAAGAAAGCTGGTCCCACGAGGCGATTCATGGAGACCAAGGTGAACATTGGTAGTAGCGAGGTATTTTCTCATGCTTCGATGACGATTGTTATACAAATTTCATCACCCCTCGTGCGGTTGAAGTGTTAAGGTTACCTTGTGCGATCCGGCGAAATCCTTATTATGATGAGGGAGGATATTGGGTTGATAGGAAGGTGATGGTATCCATTTCACTCGCGAGTACCAAGAGGAGGTTTGATGTGATGTGCTTCCAATGGATAATTGTCATGTATGTTTAGGAGTCCCTTGGTTCCAAAAGCATGGAATCCACATGAACAAGATTGGCATCGATTTGTAGTGGACAAGAAAGGAAAATTTCTCTTTCCATGCATACTTACTAGGAAGAGTCCAAGTGCAAAAGTGCAAGATACCCATGTGAAATGGCCTACCTTGGCTAGGAAGCTAGTGGAGAAGAATATGAGAAATGGGAGTCCATAATAGATGAAATCTTCGCTAGCTACAACTATTCACAAGAAATGAAGATGGACTTAGCCGTTCAAACTTTTGACTCAAAGCTTGTCAAATATTGGAGAGTATGTGAAATGTTGTGGGAGACAAGTGAGGAGTCCCATCAAGACTTGGGAGGACATGAAAAGGATATTGAGAAGCCAATATCCCAAGCCACATGTGAGAAGAAATGAATCTTTGAGGGTACCTTTTGAGAGAACCCCTTGAAGGCAAGGACGGTGGCCACAACCATTTCTTCCATTGGTCAAAGGAACTTGCATGAACACCAATGTAAGATCACTTATCCTTATACTCCTACATCTTCGTATGATTTTAATGTCAAGTCAAGTATGAAAGTTAGTTTACCTTGCGTTAAGCCTAATGCTTCTTTGCCGTGTATTGGTAATGCCATTATTGAAAGTGTCCCATACTAGTTGATCCTATTGATGACCGAATTGATCCTTCTTGTAAGGTTGATTTGTGTCCACCTAGTGTTGACACTTGTGCTTTGAATGATAAGTGCATTATTGAATGAAGGTGCTCAAACACTAGTTGATCCTTTAGATGACCAAATTGATTCTTGTAAGATCGATTTGTGTCCACCTAGTGTTGACACTTGTGAATTGATTGGTAGTAACAATGTCGTGGTCATCATGTTAGTAATTCTTGCGAGTTTGACATACTACCAACTCGCGTTGAAACTTGTATTGATCAACTTGCTTGTAATGATAATTCACTACTTGAGGATCTTTGTGATGTGTTTAATGTACCTCAGTTAGTGATGATGTTGATATAGTTGGTCAATTGAAAGAATATGACATCTCACCCTTGTTTGTTTCATGTCAAATGGGTCTCTTGATCGTACTTTAGTGTCATGTGATAAGACTTCAACTTGTAGTGGTGATGAGTGTCATGTAGATAGTCATGCGAGCGAAAATGCATTGAAAGATGACATTGGTTCTTTTGAGAGTGAAATGACATGCTTTGACACCTCATTGCTCATGGATTACTCTCTTGTAAAGGATAATGTTTTATTTGAGGATGACAAGACTATTGAGAGTAAAGTATCTAGTGGAATGTTTTGTAATGTTGAAAGTGTGGCCACTTGTGGTGACTACATGGTATTTGAAAATCCACTATGGGATGATAACACTCTTCCCTATGATGGAGATCCTCCCCGAGGAATTGTGATCCACTTATTGGGAGGGGAAGTGTTCAAAAGGAAGGTGAAACTTGTCTCTGCAAATTGCTAATTCTTCCTTCGGGTATTGAATAGTAGTAGTATCGACCATGCTCTTGAGTTTCACAAGAAACTACATTTGAGGACACCCTAGATGAAGTTATTTTGCGTGACACCTTTCTTTATTATCTTTTTACTTATGATGACATTCATGATCTTTTTGGGAGTGCATCTTATGGAGGGCGGGGGTCCTATCGGGGTACTCCGCTGTTACCTTGCCCGTGATACGTGGGTATCTTTTCCCTTTGACCCCGGTGAAGTCTTAACTTGGTGTGAATGGTATCATTTTGCAATTGAGGATCATTTGTATGTCCTGCCAACTTGGTGTCTTCGACACCATTGGCTCTTTTAGAATATCCTCATTTCTTAATCTTTTGGTTAGCCAAGCTTAGTGCTCTACACTTGAGAGCTTATTTTGCTTGAAAAATGATTGATACTTGGCTATATGACAAATTTGTGCTTACTTGGCATGGTGGTAGGTTAGTCCACCCTAACACTAACCCTCATCCGTTGAGGACTTGGTTTTTGTTTGTCTCCTTTATGGTTTTGCAAGGTTTAGATTCGAGGACGAATCCTTTTCAAGAAGGAGAATGATACATGACCAATTCCATCGAGCTTCATGAAAATGGAGTCTTTGAAGATCATGGGAGGTCCACATACGATGGCCTTCAAGATATGGGAGATAGCTTGGATGGAAGGCTTTAAGAGTCCAAGTACCAAGGCTTGCCTCTTAAAGTGGCTACAATTGCAAGTTTGGGTGATTCAAGGTCGGAAGATGGCTACTTGCGCAAAGGGCTATTTGTGCAAGTGGCTACTTTGCGCAGGAGGGTTATGATTGCAAGAAGGCCATGCATGCAAGGTTGATTAGAGGGTCATCTATGCAAGGAGGGACGTGTTTGGCCATTGAAGACCAATCCTTGAATTGAAGACTACACTAAGAAGACTAGTCAAACAAGGCCCTTACTTCATTAAGGGTAGCATTGTAATTGCCTATTAGTCTTCTTTACTTAGCTTGTATATATAGCTTGTCTTTCATTTCATTTAGGGGACTTTTTGATGAATTATGAATATTTTGAGTGTTTTTAGGGTTATCTCTAGAGAGAGAAACTTGTGAGAGGCCTTTGGTAGGCTCTTGTTGATTATTGATTGTGAGAGGATTGGTTGCTTGGGAATTGAATTCCCTTGAGGTCATCCTAAGAGGTTGGTGCTATCTAGAGTGTAATTAGGAGGTCTTGGTAATTGAAGAACCTTGGTTGCCTAATTGTGCCTATTTTTGTGTCAATCTATCTATCTTTCTTTTCCTTTTGTTTATCTTTTCTTAATTTCCCGTTTCCGCATATCCGTTCTTGTATCAAATATGATGCAGTATAATAAGGGAATTGAGGAAAGGGATATATGAATTCAAGATTGGAAGTGAGGTAACGGATTTTAGAATGGTATAAGTAAGACCCTTAAAGGGGGGAAGCAAGTAAGGAAAATACAAGTGTAGAGATTGAAACGATGAATCCTAAGATGTGACGGATATAGACTCTAAAACAAAAAGTGAGAGTTATGCAGAAATGAGTCTAATAGCTAGTAAATAAATGAACAAGAATTGAGCGGGTATCTGAGACCGTATCGAAAAATCATTCGTGAAGACCTTGAACAACATAACATCAAGAGAGCAAATAACTCGGTGGAATATCAGAAAGGATAGTGATGTTATAATCGAATAGAGACAAAGAACTAACAAGAGAGTCGTTTGTTAATGATATTGCAATTTATAAGTGACAAATAAGAAGGGACATAAAGCTTTCTATAGTAGAATATAAGATGTGATAATCAAGGGACAAATAAAGAAAAGAAAAGAGTATGACGAGATAAGTTACAACAGATAGACAAAAGAGTTTTGGTATGTATGAGATACGTAAAATAGAATGAATCAAAGGAAGGGAAGTTTACGAATAAGATTAGATGTTCATACACGAATCACACAAGAACGGTTATGTAACCTGCAAGTATTTACATGTCGAGAATGAAACCAATTGGGTACTTAAAAAGAGGTGTAAGAGGTAAGCAAGAATAGTGTGTTTGTGACGCTTCGGGTCAGTTGGGGGAAAATATATGGTAAATTGAGTTTAAATATTGAGTTGGAATTATCATTAAGGACAAATAGGACAATTACTCTGAATATGATATATGTATATGTTATATGTTTCCTACGATAGCCCTGGGATGTGTTAGATTACTTATGAGTTCGATAGGATCATCGAATAAAGGGGGTTTTACCAGAAGAATATTACGCCTTGGAACTTTCATTTTTTGTGGTTATAGCAAATTTCCAACAGTTTACCAGAGGATTATGAAATTCTCGAAAATTATGAAGCCTTTAATGAGTCAACGAGGGACACCTACGACAGGACATCTCGGATTGAATTTACCTAGACTCTAAAGATGTGAATCAATACCATTATCATGGTCATATGGAAGAAAGGAAGTGGGAGAGATTTCGTTAAACCATTTGAGACTTAATACCATTATTGAGCAAGAAAAAGGATCGACGAGTCTGAGTATCCAGGAGGGTCATATCAGGAAAGTGACTCACTTATACCTCTTGAAAGGATATTCCTGAGGAATCAAGGGAGTATTACAACTGAGAGTCATTACTAAGAAGGAAACTCGTTTTCAACTAGTCAAAGGGAATGTTATATATAGTGCATGTCAGAGGATTAAAATGATGACTCCAAGAAGGATGTACGCTGCGGACTATGCGACCTAAATAAAGAGTGGAGGTAGACGTATAAGAATTAGAAGAGAGAACAAGAGGAACCAATATGCGATGGTAAACCTACCCAAAGAAAAGACAGCTCCTATTCTACAGTGTTACTGGAAAGATAACTCCAAAATAAGAAAAACTCGACTTAAGCTTCAAGTATAGATGGATATAGTAAGTTTCAGTCAATTACGGAAGTAGCTATATTGTGACCACATTCTTTGGAAATTTAATAATAACTGATGTGAGGGGGAGGATGGTATTAAGTTAAGCAAAGAGAGGCACGGCTTGATAGAAGAGTAATTGATTCGTCATAAGATCACCATAACTAGTATACTTATACAGGACTAATTTAACATTCGAGGACGAATGTTCTAAAGGGGGGAAGGATTTTACATCCCATGTTTTCATGCGTTGGAAAGCATACGAGTTAAATGACATTAGTAATGGAAACGAGATTATCCCCCAAGCTTATAGGTGGTTAGAGTAATGGTACAAAAGTGTTGTAAATATTAGAAGTTAAAACAAATTGAAGAAAATAAGTTTCGTCGAGGTTTGAAATTTATTTGAATGAAATACGGTCCAAGCTATAATATCTCGTATTTTGGACTAGGAAATTGAACCGTCCAACATGAGCAAATTTCCTAGAGCCCGGAGAATTTGGTCATATTCAAGCATGAAAATCAAGAACGCGATGTGTACAAGGAATGAAGTCCTGAAATGATTTAAGACGAAAAAGTGTGACGACGACGACTGAAAATAATATTTTATGTGTGGCAAAAGAGTTATGGACTAATGTTATATTCCGTGATCATGATAATGAGCACATAAAGTTCGGTAAAAGTAATTAAAATTTAAAGGAATCAGGACCAAAGGAATTAATTAGATAAGATAGAGGAGACAAAGTGACAAATGGGGGATGACTAATACAAAATGATCATTGTTGACATAGCAACGTGGAAGCATGCCAAGAAAGCATAGGATGACCACTAAATAAAATAAGAGGACCTATTGGTGTCTTGGATAAGAAGGTCATGTGACTTGTACAGGTGGAGGTGACCCCACAGCCCATACATGAAAATATAGCAGCAACCCTTTAATCCCACTTCTCATGAAATACTAACAGACATATATACATGACGTGATGCAATTTTTGGGGATTCAACAGATTTTAACGTGCTTATTTTCTTATAAAAAAAAAGCAACAACAACATTCTTGATATATAGAGACATACGTATATTTCCTTCAACATCTCGAGAAAAGGGCAGCAGCGTGGTAGGGGAAACATTTCTCCTTCAACGGAGTAAAAATGTGAAAAATTATATAAGGGTTATACCCACTTCGGTTTCCTCCGTGTGGTAGCTTCGAAGTGAAGTAAGGTGAAAGAAGATTAGTTCTTGGCATATAAGGTAAGAACTATCCTCTCCTAAAATGTATTGGAGTTATCTGAGTCGTATCTACGCTGCTAGATGAATGAAATACAAAAGTTTATCGGAAATCGGATAAATTGTTATTGTTATCGTGTGGGCTATTTGGTGATTGTTATGAGTTACTTTGTGGGCTGGAATATCATGGGGATTGGTTGCAGTTATAGTTGTTATTGTTTTTGTTGCCGTTATACTATGTATATACGAAAATAAAGAAGTGTATACAATCATTGGTATACGAATGTATATTCAATGTTTTGGAAGTGATTTAAGAATGGTTTTGATTCTATTTGGATATGTATTTGTTGATATTGCTGTTGGTATTATGATTGATATTTTGGCTAAGTGGGAATCACGAGGATTATTATATTTTTAGGGAAGATGCTGCCCGAATATCGTTAGATTCCTAAGTAATTAAGAATTGGTTTGAAAGAGTATCTTAATTTGATTATTGGCATATTTGGTATTGTTTGTAGATTGGTGAAGCCCAAGACCTAAGTTATGGTTAACTTGAGAAGCGACAAGGTATGTTAACGCTACCCTTCTTTCTTTTTGGCATGAATTACATAAAACGAGCGAACAATGAACATACATGGCTCCAATAAATTCTAGTTCTCAGCGGTACTTGACATGACAGTAGTCTTTGATTCTCAAGTGTTGGGTCATTATAATTATCCTATTGAATCTCAAATGATAATTCATTTTGTACATGATTGTTCCTAATATTCTACTCGTGAACAGTTTTATTGCATCATTTCACCGAGTCCCTCACTAGAGGGCCGGGTACGGTATATATATGATTATTTCACCGAGTCCCTCATTAGAGGGCCGGGTACGGTATATATATATGATTATTTCACCGAGTCCCTCACTAGAGGGCTGGGTACGGTATATATATGATTATTTCACCGATTTTCTCACTAGAGGGCCCGGTACGGTATATATTCACATCTCACCGAGTCCCTTACTAAAGGGTCGGGTACGGTATATATTCACGTCTCGCCGAGTCCCTTACTAAAGGGCCGGGTACGGTATATATTCACGTCTCTCCGAGTGCCTTACTAAAGGGACGGGTACGGTATATATTCACATCTCACCGAGTCCCTTACTAAAGGGCCGGGTATGGTATATATTTACATTTCTAGTCATTGCCTTTGGGGCTACTTAAATTGCTATTCTCTGCCATCAGGGCTATTCATATTGCAGGTGGTTTCTCGTACTTTCATTATGACTTATATCTCATTATTTATGATTACTGCTGCTTTACATACTCGGTACATTGTTCGTACTGACGTCCCTTTGCGTGGGGGCGCTGTGTTCATGCCACACGGGTCCCGCATTGTTTTGTGTAAAAGTATTCACCGGGATGATTGTCTATCGTACCTGGGATTAGCAAACTCCATTTTCTTCCTGGAGCAGTGCCGAGTCACTATGGTTATCATATGTGTGTATGGGTATGTCGGGGCCCTGTCCCGACTCATATGGCAAAGTCCTTAGAGACTTTGCAGACAGTGTACTGTTGTTAGTATGCTGAGATGTCATGTGTTGAGTAAAGCGACCATATAGGCCGATATGTCAGTTTGACTTACTCGATTTTTGATTAATTGAGTATCGTTCGCAAATTTCTATGGTTTGACTGAAAGTACTTTATTATATTTCCAAAAAAAAATTATATGTCCAGTTTCATTATGTGAATGCCAGAGGGTTCGCCCAGCTCTAAGTAAGAGTTGAGTGCCCATCATGCCCTGATGGGATTAGGGTGTGACATATACATCTCATTCCGAAGGCGGAAGCTGTGTCTTTTTAATTGTGTTATCTCTCTGTAATTTAGAAGCTTTTGTACCTGTCAAGACTAGATCCTTGGGAAATTTGAATTGTTTTAAATGAAAATAATGTCTTCATAATTTTCATTTTATTTACTATCGTTGGTTACATTTGCTTCCAAAACAACTTTACAAAAAGAAATTTGGTTGGTAAGGGTTCGCCTATCAGGTAGCAATAAGGTAGGTGCACGCACGATCTGTAATTTGGGTCGTGACATTCATTCATTGTGAGCCAAGAATTACATGAACTGAGGCAGAAGTTCAACGTATTAACATCATGGACTGAGGCAGAAGTTCAACGTATGAACATTCTCGAAAACTTACAATATATGATGGTAGGTAAGTTTTTTGATGGATGGCCAGAATTAGATGATCTTCGGAGGTCAATTCCTTCTCATTGTGGCATTAAAAGTTAGTATCATATTGGTTTTTCCCAACACCATTATGTTTTTAATTGTCTAACATTAAATCAGGATTTTGTGAACTTAATAACTTCAAGAGGATTATATTATATTACAGCTAAAGATGGATATGCCTACAGTCAAACCTCTCTATAGTGGTAGCGTTTGTCTGAAAATTTCATAGCTGTTATAGTGAGGTGCCGTTATATATATATACTGACATTTGATGTTTGGATCTCATTTAGCTGTTATAAACAAAAGTACGCAAAAAAAAAAAAAATTATGTACTTTTATTTTATAAACAAAAACAAAATACTTGTTAATTTTAAAATCTCAATTGATTTTTCTATTTCATTAATTAAAAATTGAAGTGACTAATAAATTCATAACTAGTTGCATCGTACCGAGAAAAAGTTACTAAAATCTAAGGAACATATGCATTTTAAATTAAATTGAAAATGTAAATATTTCAAGTTTGACATAAGAATTCTACAATTGTAGGTTATTTAGTAAATTCCAGTCATTTAGTGATAATATAACGCTTGAATTAACGAAGATTGTCCAAACTTTCAGCGAAACGGAATTCAATAGCTCTCCCTTGATGATTACCATAAATATTTTAATATTTTATTTTTATACAGACATATTTCTTACCAAATGATAAAAGATCAAGATCCTGGTCGATTGGTTCTTTGTTAACTCGAAGAATCACATCAATTTGGTATCAGAGCCTATTTCACATCACGATCACATCAATTTGGTATCAGAGCACAGCTAAACAGTATCATGGATAATAATATGCTAGCAAGAAGAGGACGTTGGGTTCAAGAAGATGAAAAACTATGGAAAAAGGAATCTCTTTTTCGCACAAGCTGTACCTCCCATGGCAAGGTATGTTCAGTAATCATTGATAGGGAGAGTCATGTAAGTGTTGTTTCTGAAGAGATGATTTCTAAACTTGGCTTGTCAACAAAACCTCATCCATATCCTTACAGCATCAAATTTGAGAATAGTGATGGCATAGAGGTAACTCGTCATTGCCTAGTTTCTTTTTCTATTGGCAAAATATATAAAGATCTTGTTTGGTGTGATGTAACAAAGATGGATGCTTTCCATATTATTACTTGGAAGACCATGAGTGTATGATATGTGTGCTAAATATGATAAATATCATAATATCTATTCTTTTACAAAGGATGGACGGAAAATCAATTTGGTTCCCTTCAATCCAGAAGATGTCACTAAAAATTCCAAGTATGTTGATGATTCTTTTGTGACCAAACTAAAAATCATTGGTACCATCAATGTGGAACAACAAAAGGAGGAGAAGAAAGCATTGGATCCACAAGTTGAGGATTTACCTCCAAAGTTTGATGAGGATCCATTAGAGCACCCAGCCATTTGTGAGATTGAGTTTCCACCTTCAAGAGACTTCAAAAAGAATACAGATGGCATTTTTTACTCCACACTAACCGAATCAGCGTATTGCATAGGACCAATAATCTATGAAGATTTGGAAGAGAAAAAGAACGAGTTGTTAAAAAGGAGTCTATGATTGAGAGTTTAACATATGATGTAGTTCCAACAAGAATTATTCGTCAAAAGGATGAATCTTTGCAAGAATGTGTAAATTTAAGATCTCTCAATTTTGCTGAGGTTAATGGCTATAATAACGTCAAATGTGTGAGCAACAAAATCGTCAATGAATTCCTCATACTTTGATCTCCAGCCTTGGTCCGAAGCAACAAAAAGATCTGGAGATGTTCAAGATTCTTCAAGATCCAAAGGGAAGTGTTGATCGTGGCTTAAACATTGAAGATCAGTTTAAGATGATATGTTTGAGAAATCATGGTATAAAGTTACTTTTTCGAAAATGGGATTTAGTTCGGCCATATGCAAAGCTTTCTTACAACATGATGAAGCTCTATGACAAGTTAGAAAAATGCAACTTAGAGCCTGGTGAGTATGGATTGTTCCCAATTATTTTTTGCTAATCTTCACCATTTATGAAGCCTTTAGACTTGAGGACGAGTCTTTCTCAACAAGGGGAGAATGATGAAAGATCAAGAAATCCTAGAAAACCAAGAAGCACAAGATGGAAATTCAAGAGCAAGAAAGTCCAAGAAGCTCAAGTTTCAAGATTCATTTCTTCCAAGAATGGGAATTATTGTTTCTTAAATTCTTTTCTAAAAGGTTTCTTGTTTCTTGATTTATATTATAGTAGGGATGTGATTTCCTATCACTAGTAGGATCCTTATCCTAGTTCTAGTAGAATTTTAGTTTTCTTTATTCTTTTCCTTATAGAATAGGGATTTTACTTTCCTTGTTTTTTAGCTATTTGCTTTCTAGAGTAGAATAGAGATTTGTAGTCATAGAAGAAGAGACCTTAGTCCTATATAAAGGGTTCTCATGACATGTAATAGGAGAATTGACGTTTTTGGAGGTTAACCCTAATTTGCAATAGAGCTATTTTCTCTGTTTCTTGTTCTTTATCCTTGTTTTTGGTTCCAAGTAAGGTGGTGATAGTCTTTACCTTATTTTCAATTTGTGTGGTATTTCTTTATCACATTTATAGGTTCTTGATCATTCAAGAACACATTTGTTTATTTAAAATTTGTTCTAGTTCATACCCAGAACCTTAACTTTCTTTCCATCGTTTGGCTGTCAATATTTACTTGTTTTAAACGATTCAATTGTTATTTTCATAGTTCAAATATTTCTTGAATTCTGCCTATCAAATCGCTTCAAGATCAAGATCTTGGTCGATTCGTTCTTTGTTAACTAGAAGAATCAAATAGATATTGGGATTTGGTCACCTAATACTTTAATAAGGCAAATCTAAAAAAAATAATGTTAATTCTTTCTTGATTTGGTAAGTAGACACTCTTTTTGAACAAAAAAATAATGGATAAGTGGACACTCTTTTTGAATCAGATGGAGTATTATATAATATTTGAGTACGACTGTTAGAGAGAGGTAATTTTATAAAGAGGGTACCGCTATAACACCACTGTCGTTATAGAGAAGTAAAATATAACATGAAAAATAGGTTCCGAAGAAAATTAGGCCGCTATAGTGAAATGTTGTTATAATGAATGGAAATTATAGAGAGGTTTGACTGGATTAGATGAGGCCATTAATCTATTTATTTTTCAAATTAAAACCCCGTGGGATTAATTTTATTAATCAAAAGTAAAGGGGTCCAAAACAGCAAAACAAAAATGCAGAAAGGGAAACAACAAAGAAGAAAATAATTGTTGTAGCAACAAATAATATTTGTAAGGCTTCCAAAATGAATCGCCGCTTTTCTCTCCTCTTTGTCGGTCGTTAATGGAAATTTGCTTCTACGCTTTTTGATCTCCTCTTTGTATGCTTGTTCAAGAAAGATCTATCTCCACTCCTTCATCTGGAGCTCGTCGTTGCTGCTTTCCAATGGAAAAAGGTAAGATCAGCTGCTCCTTTCTTGATCTGTTCCTCTGAACTCCGTATCTGTGCATTTGTCCTTGAGAAAATGACTTGCTGTGTTGATTACTATCATTAATTCCTTGCTTTTTTTGTTGCATGTTTATTTGTGGTTGTTCATCTATTAGGGTTTTCCCTCTTTGTTGTTCAACCTATCATGTTTCTCGTATCTCCCAACTGTTTTTGTACTTATTTGTTGCTAGATGCTTGATTTGTTGCATATCTTGTTCATCAGCTAGTTTTCTGGTTTCTGTTGTTGCTCTGTTCCTTCTTGTTGTTGAATGTTGATGTTCTTGTTGTGACTGTGTTGCAATGCTCTCTTCTAGCTTCATTTTTTAGATCTAATTCGAAGATAAGGGATTTGAGATTTGTCACTGTCAAGTATCCTTCTCTTATCACTATCCAACTCCATGAAATTTTGACATTTGACTGCTCCTTCTCTATTGCTTGATTAGCCAGTGCATCTGCTAATTTGTTGCCCTCTCTCAATATTGTGAATATTGAATGTGCATATTCCTATCAATATTCATGATTTCTTCAATCCATCCTGCAATACTTCATGGTGGTTTCCATCCCTCAGATAATATCTTCTGTACTAAGCTTAGAGTCTGTCTGAAGTATGATGTGATTCAATTGATTTTCATTGCAATACCTTAGAGCTTCCATTATTTCCATCACCTCTACTTCAGTATTTGTGCCATACCCAATCTCTTCAACCTGTGCATAAATTAGACCCATTCTTCATCTCTCAAAGCAAAACCCATATGAACTCCTTCCTGGATTGCCTCTAGAGGCACCATTAGTGTTGCAAATGATCCAACCTACTGGTGGAAATTGCCACTTGATTTTAGTAACCTTTACTTTTCTATTTGGAATCATGTAAGGTCTAATTCCTATTAGTTTGGTTGGATTATTCGTAACTGCATATTTATAATATAGGCGTGGTGATCAGTTGGACCTTTGATTAATTAACATCTCTTTTTGATTGACCTCCTCCTTTCTTTAATTCACAAGCACAGGAGGTCAAATTTCGATTGTTGTGAAAGTTACTGAATGAATCTATTTTATTCTAATTCAATCTAAGAAGAAAAAATCACGCTCTGTAGGATTTGAACCTACCTCGGCCGAACGAGTCTTGGTTTGCAATTCTCCATTATTTGGATCATATCTCCCCATCTGTGCGGTACTTGTTTGATGGAGGGATTTCTATATTGCACCAGTCTCTGTAATGTTCATAGATAAGATAAATGCATCTTCCAAGTGATATTTTCTCCCATGCTTTATAGTATTCCTTCTCTTCCACAACTTTCATATGGTTACAGCAGGAACAACTTGAAATATTGGCTTTAGTCTCTCATTAACAGGGGCTTGCTACCATTTCAATATGATCTGTTGCAGTTGCAATCCCTCCATATTGAAACTTGTAAAAGAACAAAAATAGGACCAGGTCCTGTTAGAAATAAAGGATGTAGCAAATAGATGTTGGATTAGCTCCTCCTTAAGATTTGAGCAACACCAATATCTAGATACAATATTATACTTTATTCTCCTCAAAACATCATCTAGTGGAAGTTTAAACTTCCAACACCTCCACATGAAAAAAGATATCTTAAATGGAAGCCCTTTTATGATCTCATTCTTTTCAACTTCTCAATCTCAGATACTTCCAAGCCGATTTAACAGTGAACTCTCCCTTTGTATCCAATAACCACCATGGTCTATCCATGTATTTCTCCTCATTTGGTGGTGGTATTGTGGTGATGATATGCTCTACTATCTCTTCTTAAACCAATTCTCGTTAATTTTAAGCATTATTCCATCTTCCATTTTCTATCTACCGATGAACATTTTGAATGTTCTCATCATGAAATTCCCCTCTATTGCATAATACAAAGCCTCAAATCTTGTCCAGTTGTCAAACCAAAATTGTGAATTTCCTAGTTTTGTTTGCCAACATATCTGGTGTTGTCCCGACCCCACTAGAGGCCATGATAGGTACCCGATACTAATATACCGAGCACCTCTGATCTAACATTCCATTCTCGCTACTAGGTGGGCCACAGGGACAATTTATGGACATCTTATGATACAATCCTAAATGGCACAAATGACTCAACTACTCAAACTTCTCCAAGGATTTATGTTGGAAGCGGATTCATGGAGGATGAAGCTTTGGGAGCTTTTAAATGGAGTCATTGGAGGGCTTTCAAGCTATGGGAGATAGCATGGGAGAATAAGTCAAGAGTCCAAGGCCCAAGGCTTGCCTCTTAAAGTGGCTACCATTGCAAGCTTGGGTGATTCAAGGCCGGAAGATGGCTATTTGTGCAAAGGGCTATTTGTGCAAGTGGCTACTTTGCGTAAGGAGGGTTATGATTGCAAGAAGGCCATGCATGCAAGGTTGATTAGAGGGCCATCTATGCAAGGAGGGACGTTGTTAGAACCCGTATTTTTGTACATTGGAACAATCCGGATTAATTATGATAAGTTAAGGACAAAACTATTTCGGGATACAAAGTCGGGATTCTTGACCTTCGATTTTATTTTGAGTTATAAGTTGTGCATGAATTTATTGGTATGGAACAATTAGGAAAATTTGGGACCAAAAGTGATAAAATTGGAAGTTGAAAATCATTCACAATTTCCATGGTTGGCCGTGTATAGTGAGAGGGACCCCACACAATTTTGTGTCATCTTTTAATTGGGACAACACATTAATGTGGGCCAAGGAAAGTGTACACTTCATTTAAGTGATAAAAGATGACTTCTAGTCTTTATTTCCATTTCATCCACACTTAGAAAAAGGAGCAAAAGCTGAAAACCTCCATTTGAGGCTCTCGGCCAGCCATAGGGAAAATCAACCCCCATTTCAAGCCATCCTAAAATTATTCCATTGATGTAAACCCACTATATTGAGGTCCCTGAGTAGCGTGGAGGTGTCGTTGGAGCGATCAACCCATTATTTTCATCTTTTGGAAACCCTAGGCTATTGGAAAGTTGAAGAAGAAAGGTAAGAATTCATTATGTTTTGTATGTTATAAAGGTTGTATGCTTGTTGTAGTATGTTAAAATGGAGGAAAATCATGAAATAAGGCATGTTGGAAGTGAGTTGTGTGTGTGGTGTTTTAGCCGTGTAGTGTGTGTGTGTGTGTTGTGTGATATTGAAGCTATGAATTGAAGCTTAGTTAGCATTATTATGATCATTGTAAGGTGAAGAACGATTGAGAATCATCCATATATGTATATGTGTAGTGTTGGTCGAAATGGGTCATATTATATGACAATGAACAAATCGATATCGCTTAATGTTTTAGTCGTCGTCGTTGTGAATTCTATGTTGGAAATGAATGTTTATTAACTCAAATTGAGGTTGTGATTGTTGCGGGCTGAATTGGAGATTATTGTACATTTAATGTAAATTATATATTGATGATAATAGCATTGTTAGAATGTGAATTGTGGATACAAATCATGATTTGAAAATGAGGAATGGTTTAAGTGAGGCTCTCGGGTTTGGGGCTGTTTTCGGCTGAATTGGAGAAAAATTTGGGTTGTTGGAAATATTGTATGAATTGCTTAGAATGTCTTTAAATATTGTTGGTATGGGTTCGGGTTAGTATGTGAATGTATAAGCGTCGATCTTGGCTTGAAGGTAAGCCGTTGAATCGAATTCATGAATGTTGTCGAATGATGGAAAAGAGAGTTATTATTGTTGTTTTGTCTTTCGGATTGGTTGTTGATGTTGTTAGGTTGGTTGTTGTTGTTGTTGTTGAATGATATGGCCGAGTTAAATTCTCGGGGTAGCCTATTTACAGGGGAAATGCTGCCCAAATTTCTGTAGAATTAAGGACGAAATTGGAATTTAATGCCCAAAAAGTCATTAACTAATGTTTGGCATTTTATGGCTTGTTTATAGATCGTGGGCAGCCCGAATCATAGGTTGGATTTAGCTTGAGTTTGGATCATATTGGAGAGCGTTTGAGGTATGTAAAGTAACCTTCCTTCTTCTAAGCATGCCTTAGTTAAAATAGGCTATGATATAAGCCTCGAGGAAACTCTATTCTCGCAATCCGAGCATGTTTATGAATCGCATTTGTTCTTTGGCATCCTTGCCTTGTCATGACAAAACATTGATCCTTATGTTCTTGGAATTCATAATTTGTAAAGATTACATGAAAGCTTATTTTTGTTTTAAAGTTCATTCTTTAGCGATTCCAAAACTTCAAACGCTCATAACTTTCACAGAAAAGCTCGGATTGCTTTGAGATTTTCGTAGGAGATTGTATGATATAGAATGAGTATGTTTTTCCACAAGCGGGCCCAGCTCCGATCTATACTCGTCCGTGGGTCCCGCGACGCCCTTTTATGTAATTTCGATAACTTTGGAAAGAAAATGTTGTAATTATTATTCCGCTTTCAAATATGACTATTTTACTTATCTTTTGGATTCTGACTATGATTTTATGCATATGATTCCTCACTACTCCGCTCGTGCCTACTATGATATCGTTCGCCGGTTCCCGGCTCGGTTCGTTGTCGTGCGCATTATGATATACTCCGGTGTTATGCGTGTTCATGGTTCACCGAGTCCCTCGCTCGAGGGCCGGGTTCCACTTATATTTGGCGTGACCGTGTATGGCGATATCGTGTATGATATGTGACGGAGATTCGGAGATTTGAAACTTTCGGTGTTATGCCGTGTTATGGCGCCATCGATAGGCGGCGACCATATTTCCGTGCCCTATGCATGATTTATATTTTGAAGTAACATTTTGATATTTTGGAAATGCATTTACTTTCTCGTACCTCTATTTCGATTTGAACTCGTATTGTATACTACATTTTCTCGCTTTGCATACTCGCACATATTTCGTACCGACCCCTTTCTTCGGGGTCGCGTTTCATGCCCGCAGTGTACGTACGCACAGCTTTGGTGATCCACCCGTTTAGGACACCCTCTTCTCGCTATTTGGAGTGCTCCTCTCATTCCCGAGCGTATATTTTGGTATATATATTCGTTCGTGTGCATTGTATATGTTCGTTCAGGCACGGCGGCCCCCGTCCCGTCATATGATTTCGTCGTCCGTTGTAGGTCCGTGGACATGTTTGTGGGTCGTGCCTACTTCGCGCGCTTGTGTTTGTATATGTTGTGTTTGGGCGATCCCGTTCGGGGCCGCGCGCCTTGTCGGCCCGCATATGTATATATGTTGCTCCGTTGGTCCCGCGTGGCCTCTCGTTGGTATTTTTTCGCGTGGTTATTTTGGATAGTCCGTAAAACAAAGGAAACTCGCCGAAATTTTTCGGAAATTATATAAATTTGAAACACGTACCCCTTGTCGCTCTCGTTATATACCTGGATGTGTTTGACCTTATCTGAGGCGGCGTCTGATATTTGTATATATAAGCCATTCGTGTGCGACTCTGTTTGATAGGTGCGTTTGGGTGTCCAGATAGGGCACTAGTCACGGCCTACGGGGTTGGGTCGTGACAGACGTGTTTGGCTATTGAAGGCCAATCCTTGAATTGAAGACTACACTAAGAAGACTAGCCAAACAAGGCCCTTACTTCATTAAGGGTATCATTGTAATTGCCTATTAGTCTTTTTTACTTAGCTTGTATATATATCTTGTCTTTCATTTCATTTAGGGGGCTTTTGATGAATTATGAATATTTTTGAGTGTTTTAGGGCTATCTCTAGAGAGAGAAACTTGTGAGAGGCCTTTGGTAGGCTCTTGTTGATTATTGATTGTGAGAGGATTGGTTGCTTGGGAATTCAATTCCCTTGAGGTCATCCTAAGAGGTTGGTGCTATCTAGAGTGTAATTAGGAGGTCTTGGTTATTGAAGAACCTTAGTTGCCTAATTGTGCCTATTTTTGTATCAATCTATCTATCTTTCTTTTCCTTTTGTTTATCCTTTTTAATTTCTTGTTTCCACGTATCCGTTCTTGTATCATCTTACTTAATATAGTCATCATTAGCTATACCCATAAATATATGTCAACAAGTCTTACCAAAATATTATATAACAACAAGGACAGACAAAGTTACGAAACATCTATCCACATACGTCTGTCTACGAGCCTCTAAATAAGATACATAAATCCACGAGGACGGGGCAGGATTTCACCATGCCCAAATATATACACAAGAGTAGTACCAATAAGTTGTAGCTCCCTGCATGTACCGGAGCTCTTCCAAGGTATCGCTGATGGAGCTCCTAGAGATCAGGCGTGTCTACCTGTTTACCTGTGGGCATGAACGCAACGTCCACAAGAAAGGACGTCAGTACGAACAGAGTACTGAGTATGTCAGGCATATGATAACGTAATAAGGAAATATAGAACACATAAGAAGAAAGTATAACTGTAACTGCTTGCCTCTTGCTGCGGAATCATGCATGCTCACTTTTACCTTTAAAACGTATCACACATACATACATAAACTGTCCGAATCAAATAACATCATTAGCCTGTGTTATATCCCGTATTTTTGTACGTTGGATTATTCGTAAGTTAATCGACATAAGTTCGAGGGCAAGATTATTTTGAGGTTATAAGTAATTATGTCATGCTCAACAAGTGATAGGTAAGTGGCGCGAAGTTTAGAGGTTAAGCAAATCGCATAGTATAAGTTTCATTAATATTACACCCGTACTGTTGGGCTATGGTTCGAACCGCTCGCACCGGAGAATTTGGTCTATTCAAGTATGCAAATAAAGAGATTGGTGTACAAAAGGATGAAGTCCCGAAATAATTTAGGACTTAACAAGTGTGACGACGGTGATTGAGAATAATATTTGGTATATGCATAAAGAGGCTATGGACTAGAGTTATACCACATGATTATGATAATGAGTATATGAGGTGTGTTAAAAGTGGTCCATATTTAAGTGAGTTGAGATAAAGAAATTAAGTGTGGGTGTAATTAAATAAATGTGGGAATAGAGTATAAATGTAGTAGAATGGTCATTTAATAAACAAATTATTTCAGATTTATTGGATAACAATTAGTGGGATTAATTAAGTGGAAAGGGGGAGGCTCCTTACGTGTCTTTTGCATGCCCATATGCATCAGATTGATGCCACATCATTTTACAAGGCTTATTTCTATTAAATGAACATTTGCAAACCATTGTAATATTCTTTACTTTGAGATAAAGCTCTTTGGAAGAGCAAAAACGTACCAGCACTCTTTCTTCATCTTAAATCTCATTTCATTCTTATAAACAACTTCAATTTGGGGGAAAATTATATAGGAGAAGAAGAAGAAACGTTGCCAGCAACATTGATCATTTTGTGAATTCTTTGAAGGCCCAAAAAGTTGGCAGCAACATGTATTCTTTCGGTGATTGTGTAGATAATTAATCTCAAGAACATCAAAGGGATTACAAGTAATCTTCTTGTTCCAGCAAACTCGGCAAAAAAAAAGTGGGCTCGTTCCATTATTGTTTATGGTGAGTAATCACTTCTTATTATTGTAGAGGTTATCATAAAGGTCATCGTTAAGGTGTCCATCGTATAGGACTCGCGGGACAGTGTCCAAAAGTCGTGAATTTGATTGTTTGATGTTGCTATAAGCTATTGATGAGCTGTTCTTGATATGTAGAAGTTCTGAAGTTGTTGTCATGGTTGTGTATGTGTATGGTTGCTGTTGTTATGAAGTTTGGAAGGAAGAAGGGCGTGGAGAAATGTCGTATATTCATTTGTATAATGCGCTTGCCGCTCATCGATTAGTTGTTATATCTTCTCATGGTTGATATTAGCGTTATTGTCGTCTCTTGTAGATTTACATGTGCTGAACGGGTTGGTTTTGTAGTAGCTATCGAGGGTTTGATATTAAGATAGTTTTCTTGTGTATGAGTAATTGATGTTGTTGTCGTGTTATTGTTGATATGGATCATAAATTTGGAAGAAAGAAGTGTATAAGGTATCGTATATGAAGCGTACGTTGGTCTGTTGGTGTATAATCTTAGATGTT
Source organism: Lycium ferocissimum (assembly GCF_029784015.1). Classification (NCBI taxonomy): domain Eukaryota; kingdom Viridiplantae; phylum Streptophyta; class Magnoliopsida; order Solanales; family Solanaceae; genus Lycium; species Lycium ferocissimum. The sequence continues at coordinate 11,078 of NW_026714033.1, read as the reverse complement.
GATGATTTGAGTTGAAAAAGAATTAAGAGAGGTTATTGGGTTGTTGTCGTTGTTGTTGGTTTTGTTGATTGAGTGGTGGTTATTAAATATTAAGGGAAATGCGGTCCGTTTCATTTTCGAACCGAATCGTCATTGATGTACACGATATACGAAAGCCCTGTAAAGTTGTATACGTATTCCTATGGTTATAGGGTTGGCATACTAATTGCGGAAAGTTCGTGATTAAGTTAAGTTCCTTGGACGACATAAGGTATGTAAAGCTATCTTTTCTTTCTTTTGGCATGATTTATATGAAACGAACAACGACGAATGTATAAGCTCCTATTCTTATAGACACTAGGATGGCTAATGTCCTTGACTTCCATAAGCTATTTCATGTTATCTTGATATGTGTCTATGATTCCGGAGGTTCTATTTGATATCTATCTTGACATTCAAAGAACGCTTGACATGACTGTCGTCTTTGATACTCGAGTGTTAGTTCATTCTACATATTCCATTGAGTCTCAGATGATGATTTAGTTTGCATGTGGTTGCTCACTACTCTGCTCGTGCATGTTGTCATTATATCTTTCACCGAGTCCCGGGCCGGGTATGTTTTCGTGCACAACTTCATTGCATTGTTCACCGAGTCCCTCACTAGAGGGCCGGGTACGGTATATATATATATATATAATAATATGATGATGTGATGATGGCACCGAGTCCCATGATGGGCCGGGCATGGTATACATGTATACGACTTATTCACCCAGTCCATAATGGGCCGGATATGGTATATGATATAGCTATGTATTATTTTCATTTCATAAGGCACAGGTACAGTGATTCCTTGATTGTCATACTTGCCTCTTGAAATCTTTATTTCAGTTATGATCTTCCTTATTGTATTTCATGCTTTATATACTCAGTACATATCCTGTACTGACCCCCTTTCTTCGGGGGGTTACGTTTCATGCCCGCAGTACGGATACTCGATTTGGTGATCCTCCGGCCTTAGGACTTCTACTCATTTGTCTTGGAGTGCTCCATTGTTTCGAGAGCCTAGACTTTTGGTACGATCTTTTGATGTATATATATGTTTATCCTGGGGTACGGTGGGCCCCGTCCCGTCATATTTCACTATCGATACTCTTAGAGGTTTGTAGACATACGTGTGGGTTGTATATAGATATTGTTCGAAAATTTGTGTCAATATGACTTATTTTGGGATGTTCCCGTACGTAGTGGCAGCCTTATCGGCTTACGTATATATTTTGGGATGTTGTATGTAGTGGCAGCCTTGTCTGCTTGCGTATATATTTTGGAATGTTCCCGTATGTAGTGGCAGCCTTGTCGGCTTGCGTATATATTTTGGGATGTTCCCGTATGTAGTGGCAGCCTTGTCGGCTTGCGTATTATGTCATGCTTGATTGGTTGTGACTCCTCAGGAGACAGGTTACCTTGATATATATGTGACGTTCTGAGATAACATCTTGTTTTTGCAAGCTTCCATATTTTGTTTAGTTTTAGTTTATCTACATCTAACAGGTACGTGTACGAGTGTCCAACTCGGGCACTAGTCACGGCAGGGGGGGTGGTTGGGTCGTGACAAAAGTGGTATTAGAGCGATTCATCCTCGGAGTGTCTACGGACCGTGTCTAGTAGAGTGTTATATCCCGCATTTTGTGCAATCGGATAGTTGAAGGTAATTGCGGGGGAGATGCCAAACAAGGTCTTACTTTTGTTCTGTTAAGCGTATGAGTTGCTTATAAAGAATTCAAGCGGAAATTTTAAGAAAGGTCAAGGGCATAAAGGGAAATTCGCAATATGACTCGGGGAAATACGGAAGAAGACGAAGGGCAAATTTGGAATTCGGAAAAGTTGTTTTCATAAATTACAAGAGTTAGCCCAAAAATATAAGTGGGCTTGAATTTTTTTTAGAAAATCAAAGGCCCAACCGGCCATGGCATGGGCTAGGCCCAAGTGGAGATTTAATTCTCCAATTAAATAGATGACTAAGTCATCTTTGCTCCATAATTCTCTAGAAATTTCAAGAAAAGCAAGAACAAAAAAGAAGGAGAAAAACCTAAGGGCCATTCGGCCAAAGAGAAAATCCCCAAGAAAAATTTGCAAAAATTCTTCAAAAATCATTTTCTACCAAGCAAAGGGTGCTTAACAAGGTGGAGTAGTCATTGGAATAAGAAAACACAAGTTCTTGAAGTTACAACTTTGGCCAAGTTGGAGGATCAAGGAAGAAGGTGAGAATTCATCTCCTTTAGATGTTATGAATATTTATATGTGTTGTAGTGTGCAAAAAATGGATGAAATTCATAGAGGAAAGGAAAATAGAGCGTGGCCGTGTGTACATATATATGTGTGTAGGAAGTGTGTTTTAATTATCTTGACTAATGTTGGTTGTTATTGTTGTGAATGATGTGTGGAAAATGGAAGTTGAATGACTATGGAAAAATTGTAGATGTGCATGCATGTTGTGGCCGTGTATACATGATGTGTGGCCGTGTCTATTGGTGGGTTGTGGAAGAATAATGAGCAAGTTATATTTAGTGTTTTAGTTATTGTGTTGTAGATTTTATATTGCAAATAAAGGATTGATAAGTTTGGTGAAGTATTGATAATTGGAAGATTATGTATATTGAAAGACAATGTTCTTGCATGGGTAGTATGAAATGGTATTAGTATGACGTTGTTGGAATATATATTATAAGGTTGCTATTGTGTTCATTGAAGTCGGAAGGTTTTGAAGGAAGTAGTAAAAAAAATTGAGATCATGCATCTTGAATGGAATATGTGAATTGCTAGTGTGATTGTTGAACTATGTTAATAGCTTGGCCGGGTTTGAATTCCGGATTGTGATTGATGAGAAATTTGGCTATATTGAATGTTGAGGATGGTATATTACAAAAGAGGAGGTGCTGCCAAAATTTCGGTAGCCAAGTGTTTCCTTAAGATTCTAACTCTAAGAATCCTAATAAGAGTTTTGGTAAACCGACCAATTTGCGCATTTTGACGAGATTGCGACGTGAATTTGGAATAGCAAAAGGAGCGGAAAGAGGTATGTAAGGCTTTACCCTTCTTTCCATGGCATGTCTTAGACGTACTAAGTTGGATACGAGCCTCGGGGACAACCCTATTCTCCGGAATCCGCACCCTAAGTTTCCCCTTTTTCATTCAGTGGAATTGAACTAGAACATGTGCAAAATGTTGAAAAATCTTTCCAAGTCTCTAGAACTTGCATAAAGAGGACCCGAATACTTTAAGATCCTCATAAGTAACGTCATGACACGTATCATATGTAAATTATGTACGCTATCTCATTCGGCCCGAGGTGGGCCCATTGTTCCCGGATTTTCTCTATCGCTCCTAAGGAAACTTCTGATCTTCGTCCCGATTATCAAACGACGGTACAAAGACTATCTAATGTAAAAAATGTCTACGATGACTGTGATAACGATGGAGTCGAAAATGAGAAAACGCCTACGATAGATATGCTGACGCTATGTTCTGCTATAAAAATGAATATATGGAAATGTTAAATGATTTCTTGATATTTCAATTCTATTATAGGGAATGACTGTTATAAAGATTCTAAGTAGATGAAACTACACCTTATGGCCCTATTTGATGTTTCTCTCATAATGACACTTTTCATTAGTAACCTCGCTTTCTGATACCCGTATATGTGCACGGATATGTATATGTATATGTATATGTAAATGTGGGGTATGGGGAGGGCAACTGTGTCCACCTGATTCAGCTGGCTTATCATCCCGGACGCGGGATGCCCGGACGCGGGATATGGGAGAGCCGTACGCGGCGTCTGTATATGCGATGTATGATATATATGACATGTTGTATTGGGACACTGTTGGGGAGGGGGGGAGAGCGATGTGTTCGGCGTACGTGAATGTAAGAAAGAAATACGTTTACCGAAATGTACTGTTCGTATACGGGGATACGGGACACCGTGTTCTGAAAAATGGGCTAAGCTTGCGTGGTAACGGCCTACAGGGCATATACATGTACAGGTTACTTCTGCACCAGGATAAGCTCTGTATATCTATTCTGTTATGACTTATACTCTATATTCATTTACTATGTTATCATTTGTGCCTTACATACTCGGTACATTATTCGTATCGACGTCCCTTCTTGTGGACGCCGCGTTTCATGCCACGCGGTCAGCGAGTGCACGGTTTTGGTTCTTAGAAGCCTCGCAGCGGCACTCCTGACAGCGCTCCCGCTTATTCGAGCCTCATTCCCTTGGTACTATTTTGTGTATATATATATGCGGCACGACGGCGCTCGGCCCTTCTTCCGTATATGTGTACTATGATTAGAGGCTCGTACGGATGTGTACGATTAGATGTTTATATCTTGGATTGTTCGTATTGTCGTATAACGGGATAGCAAAGTTTACTAGTCTATGCTTATGATGACGCCGCTAATGTAAATGTTACGTAACAAAAAAAAAAAAAATTGGCACGCCTCTTACGGCCCACTTGATAATGAGAATAGGATGCGAGATAAGGGGTGCTCGGTACAAGTATCGAGTTCCCGTCACGGCCCCTAGTTGGGTCGTGACAGAAGTAGTATCAGAGCAGTTCGGTCCTAGGGGTTTGTCTACGAGCCGTGTCCAGTAGAGTCTTGTTTATGGGTATGTAGCGCGCCACACTTATAAACAGGAGGCTACAGGGCATTTAGGAAATATGACCTTCTTTGTATTCTAAGATCGTGCGATAGAGCTATGCTACCAGGTTTCCATATTCTTTTCCTAATCCTATGTTATGGTTTCAGTAATGCCGCCGAAGAAGACTAGGGCGGCCCGAGGGCGGACACAGCGGCTCGGGCCGGCCGATGGCGAGGCCATCCGGCTATTGACTCGGTTAGTTGCCGCACGAGGCTCGCCGGCAAGATACGGACTCGGGAGACGGGGCGGTAAGTGCTAGGGCCCGTGATTTTGTGCCCTACGACCTCCGGGAGTTTTATGGGTCGAAACCGGTTAAGACCCCCAAAATTTCATAGATGAGATGCGAGGACTGCGAGAATAATACATGCTTCGGATACTGAGTCGGTGGAATTGGCATCGTACAGTTGCGGGATGTAGCCGATCCGTGGTATGACGAGTTGGAGATCCTCAGGGGAGCAAATGCCCTCCCGGTTTGGCGAGAATTTCATCGAGGCATTCTCGCGACATTTCTTACCGCCGGAGGTTCGGCGAGCTCGAGCTGATATGTTTTTGAACCTTAAGCAGGGAAATATGAGCGTCAGGGAATATAGCCTTCGCTTTAACTCATTAGCCAGGTATGCCCCAACCATGATAGCTGATATGGGAGATCATGTACACCGATTTGTGAGCGGGTTGAGGCCACATATATTCATGAGTGTCGATGACTTCACTCAGATGGAATGACTATTTCCGTATCCGTGCTCATGCCCAAAACCCGGAGGAACACTACCGGCTACGGGGGAGGAGCGCTATCCGGATAGGGGCTCCCGAGGAAAAGGGGCCGATCTTCGGGCGAGAAGTCGAATACGAGAGAAGGTGCGAGGCACGGAAGTATGCGGATATTCGGGCCAATCAGTGGCCAGTGCACCTCCTCGAACCGCGAATAGAAGGTTTGATCATCCTACTTATTCGGGGCCAGATCAGAGTGCCAACGCTTCAGGATCCCAGTACAGAGCTGATTTTAGTAGGACGGGGCTGCCCCCACCACGATGTGCTCGGTGTGGCAAGCCACATTCTGGCGTGTTACACGGAAACGGTGGTTGTTTTGCTTGCGGTCGAACCGACCATTTAGTGCATGATTTGCCACTAAAGGATGGAAGAGGCCAAACTCAGCCAGCCGGATCAGCAATTGGTTCATCGTCGACCGTGCGCCCTAGTGGACAGACTTCCCAGGCCCCAGCGGGCCGCGGCCGAGGTAGAGGAGGGGCACCTAGTTCAGCCGGTCCCCCGCACCGTCTATATGCATTGACGGGCGACGGGACCACGAGCCTTCTGCGTACGCGGCCACAGGTACTTTTCCGGCACCTTCTATAATATGCGTGTCAATTGATTCGGATTCTATCTTATCCTACGCCGCCTTATTATTGCTGAACATATTAAGAATTCGGAAATTAGGACAAAAGTAACCATACGTACGGTACTTGATGAATACTAGAGAGGCCGGAGGATAGAACTGTAAATAAAAGAGAAGATGTGTTACGTGGGCGTTTCGAAAACTGCTAAGACCCCAACCCGTTCCATATTATGGGATATAAGTAGTGCGAGGGAGCGGAGGCGAAAATACTAACGCTAAGACGCTGAAATGCATTAAAGTTTCAAGGTTAAGCGTGCTAGGGTGAAAGTAATTTCACGATGGGTGACCCCCTGGGAAATATGCTGCGAATTCCATAAATGTGGGAACCAGAGACGAATGTGGGATTAGGTAGCCCAATGTGAATTAGAGCGTGCGGAGTGGTTAGAAACCCTATCAAAGTCATGTAGGCGGAGACGGGCTAGACTAACAGAAAGGGCGGACATGTTGGACCAAAAATGGACTATGACGATTCAAGGACCAACAAGAGGAACTTGTTAACGCAGAGCCAGCGTTCGGAGTTAAACCAATTGGCCTATGACTTGAAGGCAACCTAAGCTCCGAAGATGGATATGTTAAGCAATATACTAGATGTCTACAAGGGAGACCTCCCCGAAGTATTATGATACGTTATGAGGCCAGTTTAACATTCGAGGACGAATGTTCTAAAGGGGGGGAGGATGTTATATCCCGCATTTTGTGCGATCGGATAGTTGAAGGTAATTGCGGGGGAGATGCCAAACAAGGTCTTACTTTTGTTTTGTTAAGCATATGAGTTGCTTATAAAGAATTCAGAAGCGGAAATTTTAAGAAAGGTCAAGGGCATAAAAGGGAAATTCGCGATATGACTCGGGGAAATACGGAAGAAGACGAAGGGCAAATTTGGAATTCGGAAAAGTTGTTTTCATAAATTACAAGAGTTAGCCCAAAAATATAAGTGGGCTTGAATTTTTTTAGAAAATCAAAGGCCCAACCGGCCATGGCATGGGCTAGGCCCAAGTGGAGATTTAATTCTCCAATTAAATAGATGACTAAGTCATCTTTGCTCCATAATTCTCTAGAAATTTCAAGAAAAGCAAGAACAAAAAAAGAAGGAGAAAAACCTAAGGGCCATTCGGCCATAGAGAAAATTTCCAAGAAAAATTTGCAAAAATTCTTCAAAAATCATTTTCTACCAAGTAAAGGGTGCTTAACAAGGTGGAGTAGTTATTGGAATAAGAAAACACAAGTTCTTGAAGTTACAACTTTGGCTAAGTTGGAGGATCAAGGAAGAAGGTGAGAATTCATCTCCTTTAGATGTTATGAATATTTATATGTGTTGTAGTGTGCAAAAAATGGATGAAATTCATAGAGGAAAGGAAAATAGAGCGTGGCCGTGTGTACATATATATGTGTGTAGGAAGTGTGTTTTAATTATCTTGACTAATGTTGGTTGTTATTGTTGTGAATGATGTGTGGAAAATGGAAGTTGAATGACTATGGAAAAATTGTAGATGTGCATGCATGTTGTGGCTGTGTATACATGATGTGTGGCCGTGTCTATTGGTGGGTTGTGGAAGAATAATGAGCAAGTTATATTTAGTGTTTTAGTTATTGTGTTGTAGATTTTATATTGCAAATAAAGGATTGATAAGTTTGGTGAAGTATTGATAATTGGAAGATTATGTATATTGAAAGACAATGTTCTTGCATGGGTAGTATGAAATGGTATTAGTATGACGTTGTTGGAATATATATTATAAGGTTGCTATTGTGTTCATTGAAGTCGGAAGGTTTTGAAGGAAGTAGTAAAAAAAATTGAGATCATGCATCTTGAATGGAATATGTGAATTGCTAGTGTGATTGTTGAACTATGTTAATAGCTTGGCCGGGTTTGAATTCCCGGATTGTGATTGATGAGAAATTTGGCTATATTGAATGTTGAGGATGGTATATTTACAGAGGAGGTGCTGCCAAAATTTCGGTAGCCAAGTGTTTCCTTAAGATTCTAACTCTAAGAATCCTAATAAGAGTTTTGGTAAACTCCGACCAATTTGCGGATTTTGACGAGATTGCGACGTGAATTTGGAATAGCAAAAGGAGCGGAAAGAGGTATGTAAGGCTTTACCTTCTTTCCATGGCATGTCTTAGACGTACTAAGTTGGATACGAGCCTCGGGGACAACCCTATTCTCCGGAATCCGCACCCTAAGTTTCCTTTTTCATTCAGTGGAATTGAACTAGAACATGTGCAAAATGTTGAAAAATCTTTCCAAGTCTCTAGAACTTGCATAAAGAGGACCCGAATACTTTAAGATCCTCATAAGTAACGTCATGACACGTATCATATGTAAATTATGTACGCTATCTCATTCGGCCCGAGGTGGGCCCATTGTTCCGGATTTTCTCTATCGCTCCTAAGGAAACTTCGATCTTCGTCCCGATTATCAAACGACGGGTACAAAGACTATCCTAATGTAAAAAATGTCTACGATGATCGTGATAACGATGGAGTCGAAAATGAGAAAACGCCTACGATAGATATCCGACGCTATGTTACGCTATAAAAATGAATATATGGAAATGTTAAATGATTTCTTGATATTTCAATTCTATTATAAGGAATGTGACCGTTATAAAGATTCTAAGTAGATGAAACTACACCTTATGGCCCTATTTGATGTTTCTCTCATAATGACACTTTTCATTAGTAACTCGCTTTCGATACCCGTATATGTGCACGGATATGTATATGTATATGTATATGTAAATGTGGGGTATGGGGAGGCAACCGTGTCCCCTGATTCAGCTGGCTTATCATCCCGGACGCGGGATGCCCGGACGCGGGATATGGGAGAGCCGTACGCGGCGTCTGTATATGCGATGTATGATATATATGACATGTTGTATTGGGACACTGTTGGGGAAGGGGGTGGGAGAGCTGATGTATTCAGCGTCTGTGAATGTAAGAAAGAAATGCGTTTCATCGAAATGTACTGTTTGCGATGTATACGGGGATACGGGACACCGTGTTACGAAAATAGGCTAAGCTTGCGTGGTAACGGCCTACAGGGCATATACATGTACAGGTTACTTCTGCACCAGGATAAGCTCTGTATATCTATTCTGTTATGACTTATACTCTATATTCATTTACTATGTTATCATTTGTGCCTTACATACTCGGTACATTATTCGTACTGACGTCCCTTCTTGTGGATTTGCGTTTCATGCCACGCAGGTCAGCAGGCAGACGGTTTTGGTTCTTAGAAGCCTCGCGGCGGCGCAGCCGCGCTCGGTTATTCGAGCCTCATTCCTTGGTACTATTTTGTGTATATATATGCGGGCACGACAGGCGCTCGGCCCTTCTTTCTCCGTATATGTGTACTATGATTAGAGGCTCGTAGACGGATGTGTACGATTAGATGTTTATATCTTGGATTGTTCGTATTCTTCGTATAACGGGATAGCAAAGTTTACTAGTCTATGCTTATGATACGTTTCGCTAATGTAAATGTTCGTAACAAAAAGAAAAAATTGGCACAGCTCTTACGGCCTACTTGATAATGAGAATAGGATGCGAGATAAGGGGTGCTCGGTACAAGTATCGAGTTCCCGTCACGGCCCCTAGTTGGGTCGTGACATAGAGTCTTGTTTATCGATGTGTTGTGCACCACATCTATAAACAGGAAGCTACAGGACATTTAGGATGTTGCCTTTCTTTCATATCTAAGATCGTGCGATAGAGCCAAGCCATAGGAAATGAGATTCCTTATACTAACCCTTGATTTCAACAGAAGAACGACATCGACAGAAGAAAGCGACTGATGATATTGGAAGTTACCAAGTACACAGGTAAGCAATGGTATGAAAGATGTATGTCGGGCAAGGTATTTGAAGTACGATTGAAATGTAAAGTTGAAGATTGAAAGGGGGAAGTAAACATGAAAGTATATGACAGGTTTGAGTTGGACATACGAGGTAAGTTCATCATTTTCATCGTTGTTGATATTGGGAGCCCCGTGTGGTCGTGATATGATATGATATATATATATATATATATATGTTGGCCCTGTGAGGCATTATTGGTATTTCCTGCGTGCAGGTTTTGAGATAGTGAGAAATACAGAGGAAACTCTGCCAAAATTTTCCTAGAAATAAAAAGAGAATGAGATATAGGTTTGTAATATGTTTTGAGAGGTCGTGCTAATAGTAATGATAGGATTTGACTAAGTTACGAGTACGGCTGACCTCGAGAAATAAGTTAACTGCTGAATTGATGGTAATAGTAATTAGGAGGTCGATACCGATATGGTAAAAAAGAATTTGGAAAGGGCTTGTGATCCTAAGAGATGATTTAGAAAAGGCTGGCAAAATCTTGATAGAGCGTTATATTAAGGTATCGACTGAATTGATAAGCAGGGATAAATTATGACGAGTTTATAGTTAAAAGAAGTAATAGTATGATTAAGACAAGAGTACAGAGGAAAAAAAGAATTGTGACGGATATGAATGTATTGATAAGAAAGCTTGTGAGATATTAAGGATAAGATTGACCAGGGAGGGTAAAAGGTTAAGTACGCTTACTCCACCGAGTGTAATCAACCCATAGTAAGAATCGTGAATAAGGTTAAGAAGTGTTACACTATAGGATTGAATACGAACAGGATATAATGTGAATATAATGAGGATTGTTATGAAAATAAGTAAAGCCTAGTGAGGAAGTGGCCAAAAGATATGACGTGATCTATGTGACTAGAGTATAAAGGTAAGCGTGAAATGGAGAAGCGAGCTATAGAACGAATAAGAAAGACTTGTCAAGTTCTGTAGGGAAGGTTTCGAATAAAGATTATATGGTAACAGAAATGATAGCAAATACAAGGAAAGAAAGAGTAATTGAAAGAGGGAAACAAGAAGAAAGAGAGACAACAGTGTAGAATAGGTTATGACATGTGTGAGGACACGAGTACTATAAGTGACGGGCTTGTGAAAGACCAAGTTATAGAAAAATGAGCAACGA
>NW_026714032.1:0-24306 GCF_029784015.1 Lycium ferocissimum | reverse complement strand
ATACTATACCACAACCACACGGCCTCGGCAACTGTAGTCCATATTTTTCATGAATTTCCCCTCATTCCTACACACCACAACATACACAACCATACATAACATATAAAAGAAGATTAAATTCTTACCCTTTTCCAACTTTTTCACTTGCCAAAAGAAGCTCTTTCTTGCCATGACATTTATACCACTTTGTAGAGAATCTTGAACTTAGTAGGAATACAAACAAATTATAATTTTGAATCAAAGTTGAAGGCTTCAAGATTTCTCTTTTTTTCTCTTCTTTCTTGCTGAAATTTTACGGAAATTTGTGGAGCTTTGCTGAAATAAAATGAAGTTTCTGTCCCTTTTAAAAAACTGCCAACGTCGATTTACTGTAGCTACAGTACTGTAGCAGTACTGTGGCGGTCGCTAATGCAGACCGCGGGAATCACATTTTGCGTCGACGAGTTCGATTTTTGTAACGTCTATAATTCTCTACTCGATGTCCTATCAATGAGTTTTGTTGCATTACAAACTAGACTCGACTAACTTCATTTTAGGCTTTTAAAACACCTTAAAACTCCACATATACTATGAGATATGCGCCTCCATAGTTGACTTAAAAATTCGCAGACATTTCCCCAAATTTTTTCGTCGAACTTATTTTCTTCGATTTACTCGATCTCGAAATATTCCGACGCACAAAATGCGGGATATAACAAGATCTATAGCAACGGTTCATGCGACGGTTCTCAAAATCGTTGCTATAGAAGTATCTATAGCAACGGTTATTTGTCTATCTGTTGCGACATATTTTCTTTGTTAATTGGAACGGTTAAAAACCGTCCCCATAGACTCTTGTGCAACGGTTTGTTAGGCTATTGCAACGCTTAATTGAGGTTAATACAACGGTTATTGGACTTTATGCAACAATTATTTGCCTACTGCTACGGTTTTTTATTGATTAGAGACAATTCAGAAATGTCTATTGCTACGGTTTTCATGACCTATTGCAACGGTTGCCATGTTTAATTTGGGGCTTGTTGCCACGGTTAGGTAAATTATTGCAACGCTTTAATTCAAATAATAGCCCTGTTTATAAATAATTTATAATGCACTACATATTATATAAATCACAAAATGAAACTTTTCATAATCCATATTGTCCACAAGCTAGTTATAATATCCATAAAAGCAAAATGTTAAAACCCAAATACATAAAAGTTTTACATTTAAAGAGTTTACATGAGTTCTAAAATGTCAATAGCAAAATATTCCTAGAACATCTAAAGCTTCAGCAAAAATCCAAAAATCTTCTCAAGTGAAATATCCTCTTAAGTAAGGTCTTCTTGCGCTTGCGTCTTCCTTTCTTCATTTTCAACACCTTCAAGAAAAGAATAAGCAATATCATAACTCTTTTCATTACTAAGGAGAAACTAATAAGAGCCCATTTGGATTGGCTTATGGCTTTTGGCTTATAAGCCAAAAGCAATAAGTTAGAAATTCTAGCTTGTGGCTTATTTTTGTCATATTAGCTTAAAAACAAGTGCTTAAAAGCACTTATTTATTTTACCCAAACACTACACAAGTGCTTAAAAGCTATTTTAGCTTAAAATCACCTAAAATAAGCCAATCCAAATAGGCTCTAAGAACAATGTTATAATAATCACACAAGAAAGATAATAATGACATCTAATCCAAATAACCGTATTGGCAGATTGTATCTCATAAAGACACCTCTATACAGAACACAAGTACTTCCTACAGAAAAAGCAATAATCAATAATGATAACAAGCGTGCACTCTATGGATAAGGTTAAAAGCATACAGAAATTCTGTTGAGGTGTTGTATGTTAAGCTAAGGGTCGGTTTTAAGGTGCCCCGGAGGAGAATTGTGTGTAATAATAATAGTACGCCTAGATAGACTTTTGTGTTATCAAGTCGCTCACAAGAGACTATCAACCAGAGACAAACTATATAAATGGGGTGAGAAAAATGACTAGCAGTGTCCACTATGTGATGTTGCAAATGAAAGCATAAAGCACTTGTTCTTTATCTGTGATTTCTCAAGTCAGGTCTGGGAAAAGCTGCTATCATGGATGGGCATCAGAAGGAATGCTAGAGGATGGGAAGCAGAGCTTAGCTAGGCAGAGCAGAATGCAAAGGGTAAAAGCCCTCAAGCTAAAGTCTATCGTATGATCCTAGGCCGGCCATTGTGTATAGCATATGGAGGGAAAGGAATCAACAGATTTTTCAACGGAAAAGTCGACTGCAAAATTTGATCATCAAGGTGATAATACAAGATGTGCATCAAAGGGAAAACAAGAAACCAAAGATAGCCAACTGGTTGACCAGATTTAACTTTTATCCATTTTAGTTATGACCTAGGGACTGCCTAGATGAAAGGGCTTTTATTGGAGTGCATCTGGTGTGCAACTAGAACATTAAGAACTAATGCATGAGTTGACTACTGGGGCGTATTGTCCAGTAGCATAGCTCAGTTTTCATGCGCTGTAAAATCTTACTTTTTGTTTATAATACAAGTTATTTACCAAAAAAAAACAAGCGTGTACACACTCAATGCATTTTTACGAAACTTATATAGGCAGTGGTTATATTATTACTAAATTCACGTTTGGAACCTTAAAGATATTTAAGTTCTTGTATCAGTTGCTGAGATGATTTACTGGGAATTAGCATTTCAAGAGAACAAAAACACAAATATATATATATATACACACACACATACACACACACACACACACACACACATATAGCAGGCCGTGTGAAATGAATCAAGATTACTTAGTTAGGCAGCATCATTGTACAGCCTGAGTCTGGTATGGGAAGAACAAAAAGAAACAACCAAACTTCTCAAGATAAAATGAATGATGCAATTTGGTGCTATATTACCAATCGCCTCATCATACATATGGAAATAGCTACCAAGTTTTTTACACAGAAATAAAGAATTTAAAAAGCAAGAAAGTTAAGTTACAAGCTTTGCCAACCTTTAGAATATTTAAAGGTCCAACAAAAACAAGAATCTTCAACAGTTACTCATGACATCTTCAAAAGATTGAACCTTTTTCATATTCACCAAAAAGATTGAATCTTTTTCATAATTGACCCTAAGACATGTTCATTAGCCATATCCTCTTTCCCAAACTGGAAAAGAGGGTTATAGCACAACTTAAAATTGTGTCATGCAATTTCAAATATAAACATTTTTGGGGTGTTTGTTCTGAGTTTAAAATAATGAAAAACCATATACAAAGTTGGTTGATGCTGATTACTGGTGAGCTTCAAAGGAGGAATTTAGTTGACTAGTGTATTCTTCAAGGTGAATTCAGGAAATTTAGCACAAAGGCTGCACTGCTTATTTGCAGCAGGGCCAGGGGTGTTTTTGGCAATTTAGTGCAAAAGTGGTTGATGCTGGTTGTTGGTTGTTGTAAAGACACCAGGACCATCTATATTGTGTGTTTCACTGATCCAATTTATATTGGAAATGATGTGGTGCATAATTGGTTACTAAATGTCATCGGTGATGGGAGGAAAAACAATACCACCGAGTTTAGTGTTCTTGATGGTTGTGGAAATTTGAGCATACTCTTGGTGGACAAAGATCTAGATAATACGGGAATCATGCTTATTATGGAGCCTGTTCACGTGAGAAATGAGGTGGTTCTATCTTGGTTCAATGATCCCGCTCGGTTGAGAAATGAGTTGATCCAAAAATGGTGAAGTGGAGTTTTATATATACCGTCTTTATCACAAGAAATGACATAAGACTTGGTAAGGTGGGAACAAGTTTTCCATGGAAACTTGCGGGCAGCAGGATTTGGTTTGGGACTTGCATATGTACAATAGTTGCAAAAGGTAGGGTCTTGCTAGTCGGACAAGGTCACAAGAAGTCTTTGTAATTATCATGAAAATTCATGCACGATGGTGATGCGAAGATAGTTGTTGGTGGTGGGATAGCAAGGAGGCCTTGTCACCATGTTCAAATCCTATGGGAGGAGAGCATGGTGGTAAATTTTTACACTAACACTATTTTCTTTTTTGCAGGTTTAAGTTTTCCATGGAAATACAACAACACCAGGAAATCAGGAAAACTGGAACATGTTTGTGCCACTGATCCTAAGCAAATGGGAATGAAGTGATGCAAGTGGACCAAATTTGATAATATGCTATACCCTATTGATCCTACTCGGCTTAGAAATGATATGAGAGTTATAGCGAGATATAAGGAAAAGGAATAAATAGGCTACATGGATATATACTTGGTAGCAGGAATTTTGGTTCTTGGTCATTATGCAACATTACTGCATGTGTACCGATTTATATTGGCAACAAGATTTTTGGACTTATGGTTAGTGTTTGTGTTATTGGTCCTACTTATGTAGGATATGATGTGATACAAACTTATACAATGTGGCTACTACTATTATTTCATTGATCCAAATTCAAGAAATGATATGGGATATATTAGTTCTCTTGTGGTTGTGGTGCGAGAACTACACAAGCAAAGTTGCAATTTCAAGTTTCAAGTGAGAAAGGCGAGAAGTTGCTACTATATGCAAGATACACGCACAGAGATAGACTACCGATATGCACCAAATTGCTCATACGGCTACAACATGAGATGATGCCATATATGCAAATATTTGGCGGCTACAGAGGATATATAGCAATTATACATTTCTGTGAAAACGATTGTTTGATCATTTAATGACCAAAAACCGTTTTATCTTATAGTTTACAATGTAATTTTCAGTTTTCTAGTTAGTAGGATATTAGCAATTTGTAGCACCAACTTAAGATATCATATGTAGCACCAACTTAAGATTCAGCACATGGACGGTTCGAGATACAACATTTACATTAGATAGCACAGTTTCTCTAAATAAAGAGACAAAACAACATCTCATTATTAAGTGCAACTGCTGGCTTATCGGAACGTACTTTTATTTCCTCTATTGGTTTTCCAGAGTTGCAACTAACAGTAATCAGCTAACAGATAGCCTAAATCTTTTGTTTATTTAGTCATTGATGCTTTTGTTCATGCCATATAATGTATAAACCACTACCCCTTATTTTAAGTAAATACTTTTTAAGGCATTACAATAATGAGACACTCGTCTATTTGGAGATTCACAGCAGAACCAAAATCAAACAACAAAGTAAAGAAGCAAAAATGAAGGAAACTTGACCATTGAAGCTTTGCATAAGGAGATTCTAAAGATTGAAGTGATGGATAAAAAACTTATCTTTACCGTTGATATGCCACTGAAATTGCAGACAAGGGATACAGATGGATTGGATCAAACTAAATGGCTTTTAAGCCAAAATGGTCAGACAAAAGGCAAAAGGGCTGACTGCCATTTAAAATTTGATTTGCTGATGAAATAAAACTACATGAATTTCTATTTTGAAACTTAATTTATTTCGAAATAATTGTGCATGAATTGCTTACTTGATTACAATGAGATTTTGTTTTCGAAAAACTTGCTTAAAAAGCTTTTCTAATGTATATGACAACCCGAACCTGGTATCCATAACCAAAAACCTTAACAGATAAAAAAAATCCAAAATTCAAACAACAGCGCTAGCCATAATAACCACAAATGTTTTTTTTTAATGTGTTTCTTTTAACAGAACCATTAACGGTTAAACCTAGTCGTATGGACATCATTCTTTAAACCCAAAGATAGCAATAAAATGACTAATGAATTAGAATTCTTCAAAGTGTCTCAATTCCACCAATTACGCATCTTAAGCATAAAGTATAAATCCTCTTAAGAAAGAAAACACATAAGCTTAAATCTCCAAAATTTCAATACTTCCTTGCAGCATAAGAAGAAACCAATCCAGAATAAATTTTAAGAAAAAATACCAAAGAGAACACTAAAAAATTTGATTCGAAAATTATAATGGGACAAAACCCCAAAAACAAACCCCAAAAATTGTATTACGCATCTCAGGCTTAAAGTGTATATCAAAGGAATATGGGACTACAATTCAGAATCAACTGTTGAGAATTGCAAAATAAATACAAAAAAATTATGATAGAGGGAGTACCTGGAGAGAAGCAGACGCAATCAACCGAGCTAAATATCAAATCTACTGGTAAGCGACCTCAATCGACGAACTCGAACAAACTCTACAGAAAATTTTGACCAAAAATCAATCAAACAATTCTAAGAAAGGTGTAATCTTTTCTGGGTAAATGGGATTTAGAATAAAAGACAAACAATTTAACTTGAGAAAAGGAAAAAGAATCTAAATTGAAGCCTCACCACTGCGATTCACATCGTAAAGTGTTGGTGTGTCCGCTGTTCAAAGAGAACCCAACAAGAAAAGCACATCAATATCAAAATCAATTAGATTTTGCAGAACAAGACCCAACAAAAAAAATCCTAGAACTTTCATACATCAAATATGCAATATTGATTTTATGTTGCTGCTACAAAATGGATCGTGTACTAACATTTTCCTGAAATTTTATTTTCTATATTTTGTTTGAAATTCCTAAAAGAAAAAGCTAATAGCAATAAGCTAATGGTATGGAGATGGCGTAGAGGAAGGAGAACTTACTTTGAATGGGTTTGCAATTTTGTGATAAGAGTTGGTGTTAATGGGTTTGCAATTTTGTGATAAGAGTTGGTGTTAAAAGGGTTTGCAATTTTGTGATATGAATTGGTGTTTCAGCGTTTTGGAACTTTTATTTTTATTTTTTTAGAACAAATAGACAAATACTGATTAAAAGAAAAGAGTACAAAGTTTTTGGGGGTTTGGAGGGATTAGTGAAATTTTAGGAGGGAAAATAACGAGGGAAATAAAAACCGTACCAATAGAATTTTTTTACCCAAAATGTGTTCCATTAGATACATCTATTGATACGGTGGACAAAACTGTAGCAATAACTAGATCTATGGCAACGGTTCAAACACTATTGCAACGGTTTAAGAGTCGAAATGTTCCAGTAGCATCGAAGTCTTATTGCAACGGTTGGAACTATTGCAATAGACGATCAATAGTAACGGTTGTGTAACCGTTGCTAACAAGTTTGTTGCCATAGGCTCATTTTCCAGTAGTGACGGTCTGACACCCGTACGACTGACAGCATTAGGTGGCAAAACGATCTTCACACGTGGCAATTGAATAACTGATCGACCGGACTAACGACCTCGATCAACTCAGCCATGAAGAAATCGGACTAACGGCCACGATCAACTCGGCCATAGAGAAACCGGACTAACGGCCACGATCAACTTGGCTATGGAGAAACCGGACTAACGGCCACGATCAACTCGGCCATGGAGAAACTGGACTAACAGCCACGATCAATTCGGCCATGGAGAAACCGGACTAACGGCCACCATCAACTCGGCCATGGAGAAACCGAACTGGCTGTGATAAGTAGTTTGCCCCGGATAAATCGGACCTTACGGTTTTCCTCCGACTTCTTCTGATCAAGCACTACTGATGCAATACCCCGGTCTGAGCGCTCGTGCTTGTTTTCTTCCTTTTCTTGGTCCCCAATCTCTCCGGTCAAGCATTAATCCGACTTTTACCGTATACAGAAATAAAAAACTTTTTCACTTTTTTTGGAATTTTGGAGTTGGAGTTGGAGTTGTGTTTGGCCATAGTTTTTGAAATAGTATTTTTTTTATTGAAATGTACTTGTTTTGGTTGTGAAAAACTTGAAAAATAATTTTTTCTTGTTTTTCAAATTCCAAATACAAGTATTTGGAATTTTCATGACCAAACACTAATTTTTGAAAAAAGTGAAAAAAAATTCCGAAAAAAAGTGAATAATTCTGAATAATCCTTATGGCCAAACGGGTCCTTAATTTAAAAACAAAATGGGCTGAATACATAGGGAGACCCTTAAACTTGCAACAATTTTCCTCCCAGACACCTGAACTAACTCTTGTTTCTATTGAACACCTAAACTATTAAAAAAGTATACCAATTTAACACATTTTGCTATATATCATATTGTGTGTAATACACTCTCCCGTAAGAGAGTAAAGCTGGAAAGTTTGATTTTTTTTTTAAAAAAACTTTTTAGTTTCAACTTCTATCTTCTTCAGCTATTAACTGCCGCCATGCCCGCCACCATCTCCACCACCATAACGTTGAAAATTAACCCCCAAAAGACCAGATCATTTATACCTTTTAGCTCCCTATGCCAATCATATCCTTGTACCTGAGAATTGAATCCATCCTCTGCAACTTCAACTGTTGTTTGAACTTGTTGATGAAATCATCTTCTTTCGCGTCAACTTCATCGTCTCCATCGCTTGTCTTAGCAGTCCTCTCCTTTGTAGTCGCCAGCGGCCAAGCTTCCACAATTATTTTCCACGGGGTGGGGGTGGGGGTGGGGAGGAAGACGAAGGGACGGGGAGAAATATTTCCTTTTTCTTTTGCTGCTAATGTGTGATTTTATCATTAGTCACATTATTATGTAAGTGGAAAGTGAATCTCACGCATCTAGCATTTTAACTTGCTGCAAAAATGTGTTAAATTGGTACATTTTTTTAGTAGTTTAGGTGCACAATAGGAACAAGAGTTATTTTAAGTGTCTGAAAGGAAAATTAGGTCAAATTTAAGGGTCTCCCTGTGCATTCAACCAAACAAATATATTTGACAAGAAAGTTTATTCGTTCTCTGTTGTACTTTAGTACAGCTCAATAGTGATTAGTGCATTTCTTATTAATTTATCAAGTTCATAAACAGAATTTGAATATGTAGAAGCTTGTAGGAAATTCCCATTTGACCACCAGATAAAATAAAAATTTCAAGGATTACAAGCATTTTCTAGATTAGTTAGCCGTACGTAGCTTAGACTATATATAGAGAAGGAGCATATATTATTGATTAATATTATATATAGAGAGAGAAGTTATGTCCTCGAGCCAACTCTTGAATGATGGGTGTTAAAAGTATGAACATTCTAATTAAATCTCCAAGGGGTTCGTCGGAAAGGGCGTTTGACACATATTTCCTTGTGTATATATGAATGTTTATACAATCTAATCTGTAATAATAAGTTTTAGTTAGTACAACTATTTCTACTAAATTACTAATTAATGACGATCATAATGATTTGCATGTAATTATCTTACGGTGTAACCTAATTGTATGTATAATTAACTTTTTCCGCCTAAGACTCATGAAAACTCGATTTTAAAACACTTTGTTTAAAGACCATTCGGTGCACGCTGACTAGTCTTGAATGATAGGCCTTCTAGAATGGTCAAACATGCGTGGTCTTACTGGCTCGCGTTACACCTTACGCAAAGGGCTGAAAGAAAAAGAACTCCCTCCTTTCCAATTTTGTGGAATCTTTCGACTAGTACGAAATTTAATTAAAAAGAAATAAAAGGTATCATAAATATGTGGTTTAAATAAGAATTAGATATCTGTGTATTTATAAATTATCTTATAAAGATAAAAATATTATTTTTAAATATAAAAAGTTGACAATCTTTTTAAACGGACTAAAATACAAATTGTACCAAATAAAGTAACAAATGGAGTAATAAAAAGGAAGACTTGACATTCATCAATGATGTTTAGCAAAAGAGACGAGGAAAACCAGTAATCAGTGGCACCCCAAATTATACTGTATACAGTAGGATTTTCCGACGAAGAAATTTCAAATGATCCCCTTGCACATGGTCCGAGCCAAGTGCGAGCGAAGGGTTCATCCGATCCTCCTTAGACAGAAAATGACATTGTATATTAAAGGTTGAATTATGTTTTACGCATATATAGTAATAAATATTGACCCCTTGAATTTTTCCTGTGTATACTTCTTCGTATTATGAACTCCCTTAATGAAAATCCTAATTCTGTTAGTGCTTGAGCCTCTAGCTTCGCCCCTCGAGTAAGAGCCTGTTTGGATGGGCTTAAAAAAAGCAGCTTATAAGCTTAAAGCAGCTTATAAGCCAAAAAAAAATAAAAAAAATAAGTTGGGATAGCTCAACTTATTTTTTTTGAACATTATAAAATTTTTTAGATAAATGTGTTAGTCAAAACGCGTACCAATTATTTTTTAGTCTTATTTTAAATACAAAAATGAAACACATAAAAATTAAAAGAATCTTTTCAAAAAAAATTCGAAAACAGCTTATTCAGTAACTGATAAGCCAATCCAAACGGACTCTAAGTTACTGATTTCCATTTCTTTTTCCACATGTTGTAATTTTGTCGCCACGTGGTCTTTGGTGTTGTCCAATGAAATTTGAAAGAAGAAACTCATAGGAAAGTCTCATGTGGCAGCCACATAGGAAAATACACACAGCCACGATGCCAACTACCATACACGGTCTCTTTACAAACTTATATTTCTATAGATCTCATCTATATAAAGCCCCCGTAGGTGACCCTCTAATTATTATCAGAATCAATCTTACATTTTCTTTCACCAAGAGGGAAAAAAAAAAAAATAGACAGTAGCAATTCTAACAATGAGGAAACAGAGATATTTGTCAGTTTTATTCATTCTTTATTTCGTTATCTTCTTCTTCTCTGCTGCATCCATTAGAGCTCAAGAAGTTGGTAAGTGCTGCAACACTTTTTCTGTGCGTTCTTCGTACTTAAGAAAAAGGGACAGTCCGATACACTAAGCTTCAGCTGTGAGGCAGAGCTAGAGTACTGTCAATGAACCCCTAGCTTCCCTTGAAAAACTTAGCTTTGTATATTGCCAAATCAAAATTATTTTTATGTAATGTAGTAAATGTTGAACCTTCTTAGTGTATTTACTTTTTTTTTTTTAAGATCCCTTTAGTTCTGTCTCCGTCATTGATTATGAGCAGGGTGCCCAAAAGTCATGACACAACATTGAATCCAGGCTGCATATGATAGATTCAATGAGGTCTAGTACTTTCCCGGACCTCGCACATAGCTGCAATAATGGTCGTAACGAGATTCAAAAACTTACGAGAATATCACACCTGAGATTTGAAAACCGTTGATCCACCTAAAGCAATTTTTGAATTCTACTTGTCATGATTATACTAAAAAATTCTCTTATGCCGTCAAAAGAATTCAACCGTTTATATTTATACAATATAATATTTTTCATGAAGGGGATTCAATTGAATCTCTTTGCGGTTCTACATAACTTTTGTTCCTTGATAGTTGGAGCTTAGTGCACCGAATTGTCTTTCTATTATGTATTACAGTATCTTTTTTATAGTTTGATTAATTTGTTATTGATATTTGGTTTATGATGTTTGTGATTTCATTTAGAGGATGAGAGGGAGTTTGATTATGGTGCAAAAAGTGAGAAAGGTCCAAAAATGTGGGGAGAATTGAAGAAAGAATGGGAAGCTTGCAAGAATGGAGATATGCAATCTCCTATAGATATGTCCCATGAAAGAGTTAGAATTATTCGAAAGCCAGAAAAAAGGCATTACAAGCGACACAATGCTACTGTCAAGAATAGAGGCCATGATATTTCGGTGAGTTTATATTCTTTAATTATATCTTAATACCATCCTTCATATCTCAAAAATTTAAAATGCATATATATTGATTGAGATTAATTTCGAGAAATTTATATAGTTGTGTTTTTGGATGCCTGTGTTTGGAAAAAGGATGTTGGTTGGATTTTATGTTTTAAAAAAAAATTAAAAAAATTATGCATGAGTTATAAGATTGACAAGTTTCTTCATGAAGACTATTGTTCTAGAGATTTGATTTTGTGGCAAGAGTGTCGAACCTACCATATGATTTAAACGTGCATGTCACGAATTCAAACGTTCCAACTTTCGACGCAAAAAAAAATTTAATATAATAAAAATGGAGAAATAAAATAAGAATGCATGACCGTTAATTATCCAATTTCAAATTGTGCTTAGTTGTTTTCCATTATTAAAAAAAAAAAAAAACTTGACTCTAAGATTCAAGAATCTCAATCTCGATACATTTTTATAACCAACCATGTTTTGTCGTCACATATTTGTTGGTATTCTTTCAATTAATTTTTCCAATTTCGTCATATTATATATGCATTTGTTAAACAATTACTAGTATCCAATAGATATTACTCTCACAATATGCCACTTCTTTTTTAGATAAAAAATAGTCATTTATTTATGTTTCTAATTAAAAAATAATTACAATCTGGAAATTCAAATTTGAATAAAATATTTCATTGTCAAATTTAAAACTCCAAAACAATAATTATTTCTCCAAAACAAGCTGAAAAATACTATTCGACTACTTTTTAAGTTTCTTTTGTCCAACTACCCGGCCTTTCCTTCTTACAGAACAGGCTGCTACTAGTACTAATCCAACAAACAAAATACTTTTATAAAGAAATTTATTTGTAATCAACCTAATAAAATCGGACTATATAGCAGATATTTTGTTACACCGTTTATGCATGGAAATTAAACATTTTTATATATAAAATATAGCTGTTGACAACGTACTAATCAAGTAATCGTGCTAGGAGTTTGCCAATAGAAAAAATAACAATTCTGAATCGTCCTAACTCAAAATTGCTAATTATCGAAGACGAATCATGCTTTATTTTATTCTTCGTATTTTGAGAAAGTTACACGCACTTCCATAGTTTTAAAGATTCTTACGGACTTTAACCTCTCTTTTCCCTATACAAATTTGAACTTTTGTAAGAGATATCTATATCATCACCTCACATTTTAGGAAAATTTATCTTAAAATATTTTTATTCAAATATATCCATAGGCAAGTATTAATACTATGAAAGAATTATTATATTGACGTATATACTTTAAACTCTATGGGAAGTGATATAAGTAGTGGGCTAGGGCAATCGAGAATTATTCTTCAAAAAAGATCTGTTATTCTTTAAAAGATAAATTACTCTTTCCACTATTTATATATAGTTGATCAATTTATTCAATTTAATTTTAATAGTAAAATGGTTATTTATCGATTCGAAATCAGGAGCGAGGCTACGATTTTAATAGAACTCAGTAGCTTTAGTTCAATCTTATATTTGTAAAAAAATTATTTATATATATCCAAAACTTAAGCTGTCTTTTTATAAAGATTCAAAACGCATAAATTCAAAATATTAGCTCTGTCTAAAAATCCCAAGTAATATGGGTGTAGGTACAATGGCATGGTGATGCTGGATATGTTTTGATAAATGGCACAAATTATCCTCTACAACAAGCACACTGGCACTCTCCTTCTGAACACACTGTCAATGGCAGAAGGTAAGAATATATTCTCTTTTTTCTTGGTCCAAATATATATATATACGTATTCTTTTCTTCTTCTTTCGCATTTCTTTAATTAATGTTATTTTTGGGATACTTTTGGTAAGGTATGACATGGAAATGCACATGGTTCACTTAAACGAAAATGCAACAAATTATAAGATTGCTGTGACTGCAGTCCTCTACAAGATTGGCAAACCCGACCGATTTCTCTCTAAGGTAATAAAGCGCTCTCTATATTGTTACTCTAATGTCGCGCGCTGTTACTTTTCGCTTTTCGAAATTTAAACTATGTGAATTTTTATTAGTTTAAAATATTTTTTTTCTTCTTATAGATATGAAATGAACTGCAACTTCTTGAATATGTATAATTTTATATTAATATTTTAAGTTTATCTAATCTAATTTAGCTTCAAATATTGGTCAAATCCTGAAAAAATGACACTTATTTTGAGACCGATGGTCATGTGTGTGCGTGTCTGTGTCAACAATGTGCAAAAGTATACTTAAGGGCAGAGCTAGAAGGTTACATACGGGTTAAGCTGAATTCATTAACTTTTATCCAAAACTTAAGTTATTAATGCTTAATGTTTCTATCGTAAAATTTAGAACCCGTAAAATTTAAATTTTGGCTCCGTCACTGTTTATACTAGTTGTGAACTTTATTATCATAAACTCAGCACCCACCCATTTACAATTCTGTATGTGCTTAGACTTTCAAATAAAAAGTTCAATATTCTCCTAGGATTCAAGCTTACGTAGTCAGAATTAACTAGCAACACGTAAATAAAAGGAAGGGAAGGGATAACTTTTGATTTTGGTGCATATTAAGGCTGACATTGAATCTGAAAATATCAATTATTGGTGACCTTGTCAATACATAGTTCACATCGAGGATATATACACTTCAAGTCGTGGAAGAGTAGATTAAACACACCGTTAGCCATAACCATCACCAACCATCATAATTTTAAAATATATTGTTGATATATAGTGTTAGATTATTTAGTATTTTAGTTGCATTTTATATGTATTAATTTTTAAATAAAGCTAAATTTTACACATTCCAATGTCAAGAAAACGAACAAGCTTAATTATTTAGTGTTCAAGTCTTAATATAATACCTTAATATTCAAATGAGTAATTCAATTCAGACATCTTAATCTTGATACTCATTTTAATATTCAAATATGTGTGTTTTCGGACGTCCTAAACGTAATACAGACTATAATATATATTTAGACGTGTATTCAGATTTAGACGTCTTAATTTTAGTAAAAATCAATGAGGCCCTGTTTGTGTACTCATTGTCACAACACGTATGATGAACTCGGAACCCACCCATTTAAAACTCTGAGTATACGTGCTGTGCTGAGACTACTGTGAAATAAAAAGTTCAATATTCTCCTAGGATTCAAGCTTACGTAGTCAAAATCAGCTGGTAAAAAATGATGTTTAAATAACACTTAAATAAAAGGAAGTGAATGGATAAATTCTTATAATTTGAATCCTTCTAAGGTTCTAGTAGTTGACACTGAATAAGAAAATTTCAATTATTGGTAATCTTGTCAATATATAGTTGACATTGAGTATATATAAACTTCAAGTGGAACAGCATATATTAAACACACCAACTCTTTCTTGCAATCAATAACCGAATTATTTAGCTTAAACGTACATACTGACTCTTTCTTTGCATGAAGTACTCAAATTACCTAACCCTATAACTATAGTTTCCAATTTTGAAAAAATGTAACTCGATCTGTTGTTTTCTAATTCAAATGGTAATTAACATTTTGTTGGCAGTTGATAAGAAATATATCATCTATGATTGACAAAAAAGACGAAGTGAAAAATGCTGGAATAATTGATCCTAGAGAAATCAAGATTGGCAGCAGAAAATACTATAGATATATTGGTTCACTTACAGTTCCTCCTTGCACTGAAGGAGTCATTTGGACCATAAAAAAGAAGGTAATTAACAACTTGACACTAACTAAGTCCAAATTAAAAACTTACTTTTCTGTTTAATGATGATTTATTTATACTAAACTGCAATTTGAAACAAAATTAGGTACGGACCGTTTCAAGAGCTCAAGTAAAAATGCTTAGAGAAGCAGTTCATGATGTAAGTTCCCTTATCCACAAAGAGTTTTTCTTTAATTTCTGTCAAGTATGTTTGGTATGACGTAACATATTTTCATGGATAATATCTTTTATAGATTAAAAATTATTAATAATATTAGTAAATTGCACTTATTTTGATAAATAGCCATTGGGGATGCAAGATTTTAAGTTTATTGGTTTTTAAATTCACAACCATGTTTTGCTTACTGAGTTCGGACTTAGATTATTTATATGTATTAAGTAAATCTTTTAACACAAATATATGTGTGGACCAAAGTTACTGAATTCTGCTAAACCCGTAAGTCTATAAAATATACTTATTAGATATGCCTCTGATTAGAAAATGATAATAATGTTTCATGTTGGGTTGAGCAAGCGATATGAAATTAAAAGCTATGATAATTGTACGGAAAATGACTTTCGTCCATAAATTGAGAAAAATCATTTCCCATTTCCCTAGTAACCAAACACCAACAACTGACTTTTTCATGAAATATTTTTTTTAAAAAGAATGACTAATGTCGTACCAAACATGCAAGTGTCTATGTTGTCCATCGAATGAGCTTCTTTCATTGTTAATATTAGATAAATTGAGTTCTTTGCCAGTACACTTCGGCATTACTCTATATTACTGTCTAATTTTGAATGCAGTATGCTGAAAGGAATGTAAGGCCATTGCAACCTATCAACAAGAGGCCAATTTATCTTATGGCACCAGAGGATACTGCTTAAGACAATTTTTCTTTTCATACTAGCTAGAAGTAACAAAATAGATGGCTGTTCACTTGAAATTCTCTTGATTGTTCTTATTCCTTTTTGCTAAAGCAAAAGCACTTGCATATGAATGTTCTTATTCTTTTGCTAAAGCAAAGCGCTTGCTGTCAAGAGAAATGTATATTAATAGACATGCTTTTTCGTTTTTCTGTTTGCCTTTTTCAAAGACTCGAACAAACTTGACATGCGAATTACGATTATCTCTTAAAATTAATTGGAATAAAAATGTTAATATGGACTAACTTAAACTAATTTAAAACTTAAATCGAATTTTTTATTCTTACTTATTCTGAGTCTTTGCTAAATACTTCAACTATTGAAATCAAGAAGTTACAATTGGTCAAATGATATGAAAGTTAAACATTTGACGAGGAACAACAAAGCCAATTTTTTAAAGACATTGGTGTTCGAGCCAATTTGGGGATAACATTGCCCGCCAGACCAAACCATAGGCAGATATTTTTTTTAATTCTGCCTCTATTGGGATTAGTGGCGAAGCTAAGACTTTTACTAAGGGGATTTAAAATATAATTTACACCTTTTAAAGAGATTCAACGTATGTATAATACACATTGAAAAAAAAGATTAACATCTCTATTCAAGATAATTTTCTGATGCTCGAATGTCAAATGGCTCCCTCTAAAAATGGATATCTCCGTCATTGACTGAAATTTGAATATGAGATTTCATGATTCTCCTCTCACTTCGTGGACCATTAGACAATACTCTTATGTAGCAGACGGATATTTTAATAAAGAATAAGTTCGATAAAGGCATAAGCACAGCTTTTCAACTCTATCTATTGACAAGGAAGGCGATTAGAATAACGTTGTGTCCCAAAAGATGTATGAGCAATACAATATGTAATTTAGGATGAAAAAGAAGAAAAGATATCTATTTTAAATGTCTGAAGTTTTTTGCCTAGACTAGCTCACTAACAAGCCCAACCTGTTGGTCTTCTTTATACTTCTAGAGTCGAACCTAGCCCCATAGTGTTGTTGCCTTGTTGGGCCAAAGAATCAAATATCCCAATGAGTACAAATAGCATTCACAGACCACCTTATAGTTTTCGGTCCTGTCTTCGAAAAACAATAATTGCCGTGGAGTTCCAAATTCCAAGGTGCAACTCCATTATAATGTCCTGGAGCTTCACTTACCGAATTTGAGTCCATGATAATGGTTAATTTTAACTGCAGGGGTTGAAAAATAGTGTTTGTGAATTTTACCAGCCTAATGAGCAACACTAGCAAAAGAACATTCCACATCCCATAGCAATTGTATACCATTTCAATACACATCAACTTTCCCCATTTGTTTGGGACTGATTCGTCGTTATTGTTGTCGAACAGGGTAAAGCCAAAAGATCCACAAAGTCTGCAGCTAAATCAGTTAAGTCTCCAGTATTTCCTCTAGCAGTATCTGTCACATATGCTTTCATAACACTAGGACCAGATGACAAGGTTCACCAGAAAAGCTTTCTGGAGATGTTGTTAATTAAAAAAAAGCAGCTAATATCATATCGAGACAGCATGCTCCGAGACTTACATTACAATCTCCGGATCAGATTAAGTAAACTTTTCACATGTGAAGAAATATTACTTGAAAATAAAGGAAAGGATGCTCCGAAACTCCTGTGGTAGCTAACAACATCCTGCAACTGCCATATTAATCCTTCCTGCCAATAATGCTTTGGTGGTTGGGTGAAAATGAAGGTAAAATACCCCAAATAATGTTGCCTTGAACGTTGTTTCAGCGATTGATGGTTGAAATTTGACAACAGCAACGTGAAAACGAATGTGATTGGCTCCGAGGTCTCAATTAAGAACCTTAAACCTCATCTAACCATTTCTTCAACTCTAGATGAGTATGAACTAGGGCCTCCTCTTGTCTGCCTAGTGTTGTAAGATTTACAGCTAGGGCACTTAAGTGCAACGACATGGAAAATAACCTCCGATGTTTTCCCACAGTCATTGCAAAGGATCCAAACCTGAATAATTGTCATGGATATTCACATGTAAAATAAGAGTATAGTACTTGTGTAAAATCAAAAAGGCAGACATGACTTTCTTTTACCATCTTGTTTTGATACATTTCAAGCATAGGTGTTGATGCAACCTAGAATTAGAATATAGATGAAGTTAATCAGTGTGAAGAAAATATTTGAAAACAATTCTATTCAGGTAGTCATATGCGTACCTCCTGGTCTAGTTTTTCCCAAACACGAGACATATCACAATATGATCTTGAGCAAACTGGACAAGAATACCTGCATTCGCACGTTAAAATGAAAGAGAACGTTACCAAAGACGGAGAAGGTTGTGGGGTGGGGGTGGGGGTGAGGGTAAGAATCAGTTTCCTTCGAAGTAAGTAAAACATAAAAACATTAATAAATGAAAGCTTACTGGGAATGCTGTTGCATCTGCATCACACATTCCAGATGCATGGTGTGACCGCAAGGCAAGACAGTAATGCTTTTAGTCGCGTCAAAAACATACTGCAAGAAACGATACCAAAAATCAGAATATTTCCATTTCAATATCTTCTTAAATTTCTTTTTTGTGAAACTTAGCACTTGCCTCGAAGCAAACAGCACAATTATGGTGCATTGCTCTTTCTACACATATATGTGATTCCTTCATCAGATTCGAATAGCAGCACTCTAAAAGAAGAAAAAAGAAAAAGATTAACGGATGTTCTGTAACTAATCAATTAAACTAAAACTAATATGAGCTTTTGTTGCAGAATAAGATTTCATCTATAAGCAAAGCATCTCACTCACCGCATCTGTTGCAGTGAAAGAAATTATTGTTGCCACCAGTTCTGCAGTTTAGCATTTTGAGCAGGAAAAATGAAAAAAGAGAATATTAGACACAATATAAGCACACTTGAAAGGTAAAAGATGGACGATGACGACCAAAGTAAGTACTAAGTCCTAATGTTGAATCTTTTGCACTTCAAATATTATCCATCATCAGCCGCCAAAAAGAAAAATTTAGTGAATGAGGTGAAGAACATATGTCTAATAAACCAAATATGTTTTGGCATTTCTAACTTAAACCTCCTAAGAAGAGATTTATGCCGAAATGTTACGGACCAGGCTAATGTCTCGGATGTTGTGGACTTTGAGTTCTTATAGTTAGAAAATTAGGAAAACGCACCGAAGAACTGAAAAATGACGAGCAATATTAGTAACTCTAACCTGCATATTCCACATTTATCACAGTGGTATTGATCCTTGGAAACCTAAAAATAGAAATTATCGAGAGTAAGAATCATACATAGAGTGAACCAAGAACATTTCAGTAGAATGATCTTCAGAAACTTACATCGTCATCAAAGAAGTTGCATTTTGAGCAATAGTACTTCCCCATACAAACCCCACAATGAATGCACGTTTGTTGAACCTAAGGACAATCACGGGTAAAAAGCCACGTTTGTTGAACCTAAGGACAATCACGGGTAAAAAGCCAGTTGTAACGACGTTTCGACTAACGTTTAATGACTTGAATGAGTTATTAACTTTTAAGGAAACTCACATCTTGTTCTGTGTTACATAATGAGCAAATGACCTGAGAAACACATATGGAGTTTAATACGTTGAAATAGCCGACAAATCAGGAATGATGACAAACAAGAAATCTAAACAAAAAGCAT
Source organism: Lycium ferocissimum (assembly GCF_029784015.1). Classification (NCBI taxonomy): domain Eukaryota; kingdom Viridiplantae; phylum Streptophyta; class Magnoliopsida; order Solanales; family Solanaceae; genus Lycium; species Lycium ferocissimum. The sequence continues at coordinate 4,546 of NW_026714032.1, read as the reverse complement.
TTGTTCATTCTCACAATAAAAGTAAATTCAACCAAAATTGGCAAAACGGAACTTAAACGACAAAGATGAAACGCATATGGAGTTTAATACGTTGAAATAGCCGACAAATTAGGAATGACGACGAACAAGAAATCTAAACAAAAAGCATTTGTTCATTCTCACAATAAAAGTAAATTCAACCAAAATTGGCAAAACGAAACTTAAACAACAAAGATGAAACGAATATGGAGTTTAATATGTTGAAATAGCCGACAAATTAGGAATGACGACAAACAAGAAATCTAAACAAAAAGCACTTGTTCATTTTCACAATAAAAGTAAATTCAACCAAAATTGGCAAAACGGAACTTAAACGACAAAGATGAAACGCATATGGAGTTTAATATGTTGAAATAGCCGACAGACTAGGAATGACGACAAACAAGAAATCTAAACAAAAAGCATTTGTTCATTCTCACAATAAAAGTAAATTCAACCAAAATTGGCAAAACGGAACTTAAACGACAAAGATTTTTTGAGGTAAACGACAAAGATGAAATGTACTTTCATAGGAATGAAATAAAGAGATTAAGCAAATGGAAAAGAAGTAGTTGGTACACACTCTTTATATAAGGTAATCATTTGGCGCCAAAATTAAATAGTTTCTCCTCGTAAAACGTAGCACTTATTTATACGCAACTAAACAAATAAATATGAGAAATCATCAGGCTAAAGATATTAGTTCTATTGAAAAGATAATTAAATAACAGTGTGCTCTCTCTTAAGCTTTTCGGCGAGTTGATCACACACTACACGTGGTACCAGAGCAGGCAGAAGTCCTGAGTTTGAGTCTCAATCACCACCCATTATCTGAAAAGAATTTCCACGCGCTTGGCCCATGAAAAAGAATCGGGCTTGATAATTAAGTATATAACAACATGCTCTCCTTGACAGCTTAAAGTAGCACTTCTTTATACACAACTAACAAACAAATATGAGAAATTCAGCAGACTAAATATGAAAATCAACAGTCCTCATAGTAGAAAATCACCATGTTCCTCTTCAATTTCACTCAAAAAAAAAAAAAAATCAAAAGAATAAGGAAACAGTCATAAAGAACAGATCCTTCACCTCTATAAAAATTGAATCTTTATAGAAACTAACCTTTTTTATATCATGGCGAGGAACATCATGCCGTTTTAGTGGATCAACTTCTAAAGAATTCTGCTCAATTTGGAAAGAAAAAAATATTGCTGATTACCAAATATGATAAAATAAATAAAAAAACCGACATTGTTTCTTTTTTTCTTTTTCGGAAAAGCAAAAAGATGACACCTTTGAGTCATTGTGGCAATGCCTGCAATCAAAGATCTCATCACAACAAGGTGCTCTAATTTTGCATCTCCTTCTATAATGCGAGCATCTAAACAGAAGACAAAAAAAGTTAACAACATTAATAATAAAACATAAACTCGAATAATTCAGATAAAATAAAATAATCAATCATGATTCAAAAAAATATATATATACCCGTAATCCCCAGAACCCATTTCTGTCATAGATTTATCATCCACCAAAGAATGAGAAAATCCCTGGTCTTGCGAACCTGTTTCCATTTTTTTTTTCCACTCAAAATTTCCCTACAAATAAAAATGAAAAGATATATAAATCAGCTCTTTGTTGGGAAAAAAAAATCACACATCAAGAAACTTGGATAAAAATCAGACCCTTTTAACAGATTAAAAGATTATGCTAATCTTGAGTGGGTTTTTGTTGATAATAACAAGAAGAAACTAGTGAAAGTTTCTGATAAAAATTAAGAAATACGGAGTATTTGATAATTCCCACAATGCCACCACCATAGTTTTAACTTTTGGATTATTCACTTCACAGAAAACATGGGAGTAGGGAACTGTCCCAATTTACAATGATTGAAGTCATGACGTGGCGACACGCCAGCGTTTGCGGGGTGCTGTTGTTCAAAACATCATCTTTCCTTTTTTCCATGATAATAACAATATAATAAAACAAGACTGGAAAATGACAAAATAGTGGCATCATTTGACTAAGAGTTTAGAAAGAAAATGAATAGAATTGAAGTTATGTTTGGTAAAGCTTATTTTTTCTTAAAATTACTTATTTTTTTACTATAACTGCTTATTTTATAAAAATGAGTTGTTTTTGGAGAGCAGCATAAGCTAAGAAAAGAAATAGCTTTTGTTCAAAAGCACTTTTGAGAAAAATACACTTAGAAACACGTTTTAAAGACTTGGTCAAACACTAATTGCTGCTCAAAAGTGCTTTAAATTAATTGGTCAAATATAACTGTTTTTTATTTTTTATTTTAGAAGCTTGACCAAATAGGCTAGAAGAATTTTAAAATTTGTGATTTATAATGATCGTTAGATATCTGTCTGACTGTAAATAATCTCATAAAGTTAAATTATTTTCAAATATAAAGATGTGAAATTCTTTTCTGTACAAACTAAAAGAAAAATGTGTCAGATAAATTTGGACAATAGAAGTATCTCATGTTTGGTTTATGTTTAAAATAATCCTTTATATACTTCAAATGTCAGCATCTTTTATATCTATTAAATATTTAACAAATTCTGTTAGATGTAAAGGAATTATGAAAGAAAAAAATTAATCCAAAAAATAAGGAAAATCATGAGATTAAATCCCAAAAAATTACACCAACCACAAGAAATAGACGGGAAAAAAAGGTTAGAAATAACACCTAAAAATGCTGTACTATCCATGAACTATAAAATAATAGAAATAGTAAGAACTGTTACATCTCAAAATGTGAATTGGAGTTAAAAACAAGTTTCCATAGTTCACGTTAAATATTCGGAGCTTATTAAATATTTGATGGCGAACAAAATTAATCGTCTTATTTCCTCTATTTAATATATCTAAAAAGTTACTATTCTAAACCTACTTCCAAATATAATGGTCATAAATGAAGTTTAGAAAACTGATAGATTCAGTCAATTAATCTGACGCGAATTGGGGACCCATGTCATGAGAAATTTTGTTTGCGCCGCCCCTTATGTCCTTTCTAGCTCGCAAAGCTTTTTTCTCTAATTCAACATCTTCTTATCAAGAAGGAAGAATTACTCTCCTGTCCAAAAATAAGTGTTATTTAAGCAAAAGTTACATCCTTTAAGAAATTAATAAATACAATGTGAAGTTTATTAAATTACACTATTTATTAGATTTTTTTTTTAAATTGAGCAATATGAAAGAGGATTACTTCTTTAATGCTACGTTAAACGCTTGCTAATCTATCTTGAATTCCTAAAATGACATTGGGACAAAAATATTTTTGCTAGGATAACACTTATTTTAGGATGCAGGGAGTTTGTAACACTTATTTTTTATCTTAAAATTAAAGAAATGTAAATTGTATCAACATGTCCTTTAACTTATGGTCTTAAACATGTCATACGAAAAGTTGGAACTAAAGAGTTGCCAAAAAATGAAAGTGTTGTGATGCACAACCTACTTTCTATCCTAAGCAATACCATATTTTCGCCTGTGGGATAGAACACGTTACTTTACCTGTTCCACACTAGCGTATGCAAAATAATAACAAACAGGAAAGTAAAGAACACAACAATTTTACGTGGAAACCATCCGGCTCACAAGAGTGAAAAAATCACGACCTACACATCTGTAGGATTTTTTCCAAACTCCACTACAACTGTGAGTCTGTGCAAATTCAAATTACAAACTCTGTAACCTAGGAACTAAACTCTAATTCATATCTCAACAATCTTCCCTGAATGTTGAGCCCACTCCAAGTTATCCCAACTTGAAGTTAAATTTGACTAATTGTTTGTACGTACAATTTATGCTTCTATGAAAGCGGATAAAGATACAACTTGATAAACAATCCAAATTCACAAATCTAGACTCAAGAACTGTAACACAAAAACTCTATGAACAATTTCTTCAATCTTCTTTGTTGTATTAGGCAGCACTTCTGGAATCAGAACACTCAATATGACATTGACTGTATTCGCTCAATATTCTGATTTCTCTCTTTGTGAATGTGCAAACTTTCTTCATGGCATGACTTGAATATTTGTAGCTCTAGGTTTGCCTCAAGTCAGCAGAACTCAATCCCTACTAGGTAAGGCCCATAACTAGATTTAGAGTTTGAGTTGACTTGGGATTCTCGCTTTTCAATGCGGCTTCAGTGTCCTTGTAAAAGTTTGAAGTATCTTGATAAATATGGCACAAAATCCTGCAAACTTGTCCGCCAAGTCCTTACCATAAAACATAAATCCTGCTCGCAATAGGACTGTGAGCTGGAACATGTTCTTGGACTTGGTTCAAGCACTCGCTTCTTTCACTTCTGAATCTTGTCACTGTCTGAGATGGAACATCTCCATAAACCTGTTTCATTCATCTTTGTCCTGCAGCAGGCTTTGACTTATTCACCCACAAACCTGGTTCATTCACTCTTGTATATGTCTCTGATCTTTTCATTGCACTTGTCTCTGTGTTGGAACATGTTTGCAGACCAAGTTCGTGTGTTCATATGTTTTGTTTGTCT